>NC_089841.1:84867370-85152370 GCF_035609145.1 Eleutherodactylus coqui | reverse complement strand
GTTGCCATCCCAGTGATACATGTAGTAAACCATAAGGCTTACAACCTATTAACAACGCCACATGCAATTCAGCCCAGCACCCATAGAAGTGACCCACACTGATGCCGCCACCGCGGGCTCCCCCAGCATTCAAAGCACGGCTGTGTGCTGCAAAAATAATAAGAAATACGAAACATTTGTTAATATTTTGGCCAAAATATGCCACGTCAAGAGTCCTCATTTCCTTGCGAGTCCCTACGCAAACCTTACAAACAAATCACAGAAAAAGGGGCAAATTAACTCAATTGCAGAAGTCAGCCATACTTGCTGGTATACTGATACAAATACAGGGGCTGGTGTAAGCGCCACATACCTCGGCGTACCGACGGGTAATATTTTACTAGGTGGGTGAGTAGTTGATCATCAGTATTTTGCACCTGTGCAATGTTCCTCCATATACTAATTTGCTTTGACTGCATGCTGAGGGATGTGATGTCTACACCTGCCCCTGTATTTTGTATCTGTATACCAATATGGCCACCTTCTTCTGTGTTTTTTTTTTAATTGATGTCCCCTCTTCTGTACTCTTCTTATAGAGTTGCCCCCATGTAACGACTCTGGAATGATTATTCAGTATCTGAGCACAGTTTTTATTCATGCTGTAATTTTTTTATGTTTTCCAAATAAATTTATGAAATAATTTGAAGTATTTCAGTGTTTTTAATAATTCATTGCCGTTTGGAAATGCAATCCATTTAGATCTGAAAATAACAGGCCCCCATTTACTGAGTAGAGAAGCGGGTGAATGCTAATGCAAATACCAGCTTTTCTGAACAAACGCGGCTGTACGTAAATTACTCTTGGAGCTTGATGAAGACTATTCATAGCTCTTCAGTGTAATGGACCTCTTTTCAGCTGCTTCCATGATAATGTAGAGCATTTATCTCCGCCATTGTTGCTGAGGGGTATTATTTGTTGCCACATCTCAACATATCTTTTGCCTAAGCAGTTGCTGTTTAATGAGAGCAATCTAATCCTAAATACAGCAGTTTTATGAGCCGTACCGTCCGCTCCGGGTCAGAGGGGCTTTAACTGCCTAGTTAGAAATTCAGATTTGTGTGCTGAACATTTCTAATGCACAGAATATCCTTCCCAGCCTCTACCAGAATTCTGGCACTAGGGGTCCTTATACATGGAGCAGTGTGCTTCTGATAACAAGGCCTGATCAGGGGGATCAACACTTGTCTACCTGGCCTTGTCCCCATAGAGTATTATCGTTGTCCGCAGCACATTTCCCTGTTTTAGATGGTGGAACGTGCTGCCAGTAATTTTTTTTTTGCCACATAAAAGATGCCATGACCCAGTGATCGAGCACTTGCTTGGTCATTGGTTGAGCAGTAGCACATTCAAATGGGCCCATTATCGGGTGATCAAATGTTCAGGCCTGATAACAGCCCATGTAAAACCTATAAACCAAGACCCAATAAAACATCGCATTAGAACTTTGGTGAAAACTAAGCCAACCAGTAGGTGGTATAAAGTTAGATTATAGTCAAATTTATTATCCGACATGACCCACTGTGATAAATTTGGTGCATTTTTAGACTGTCTTTACCTTATGGTACGAGTATGTTCGCATGGAGCAGAAATGCAGTGAAATTTGTTAAGCATTTCCACAAAGGAAACCGAATCAAAATCTGCACCATCTGGTAGCAAGTGTCTTGGTTAGGTGCAACCTAATTAGTACCTAATTAGAATTGGTACTTGTAATTATTGTATTTGAAACCATCTAATTTTGCAAATCATCTCTTAGAATATCTTCGAATACTTTTACATACCACAAGAAAAATATATTTGGACTTGCATTTCATTTCCAAATTTTTGTGTGTGATGTAAAATATTTATATCAAAAAGACAAAAGTAACAATATAAAAATATATAGTTTTCTGGTTAGACAGCAGATGTTTCACTCCTATAACATATTTAACACAGAAGTATTTTATAGCACACAGATTTTTCTGGCTAACCTAGTACTGCACTTTTCTGCCGTTCATACACTATCCTAGCAAAAGTATTTGGACAGTAGGGATCATGTCTTATTACCATATCACGTGTCCTAAACCATGCTACATAAGATGTAGACGCTTGGAACTGCACACAAGCGCTGCGGAATATGTTGGTGCTATACAAATAAAGATTATTATTATATTATTATTATAATTGGATATACAGGTTATGCTGTTGCACACAAGCCAGCCATCACAAGTCTTGAAATCCGACGTGCATTCTTGGGTTTGGAGAATGCCGGGGAATGCCTTTTTGCCTGAGGGTGTTGTGCCAACAGTTACTGTAAGTACGGTGGAGGCTCCATTATTGTCTGTGGATGGTTTACATGGCATAGTCTTGGTCTGTTAGTTGTTGTGGCAAAAGATTCATGAACCCTGAGGTGTACCATGACATATACTTGCCCCTTTCCTCCTCGTGCAAGCGCTGCTACTCCTCTGCTCGGCGCTGCTACTCCTCTGCTCAGCACTGCTAGCGGCGCAGATCCCGGTGTACACTGTGACGTCAGTGTGCTACCAGATGCCTCCCCTCCCTGCTCTCGTGGAACCAAGTAGGAAACCTCAGGAGAATGGGGAGGAGAATCCCTGCTGTACACAGTCGTCACAGTGTGCGCCGGGATCAGCACAGCTAGTAGCACTGCTTAGTGAATATCTGCAGGGGAGCCGTGGCCCCTGCCAGTATTCACTACTAACGTGGTGAGCAGCTGATGGCCCGGTCCTGGTCCACGGAGCAGTGGTTGGAGACCCCTGACCTAGAACACTGTGTAAGGAAATATGAAAAATGTTCATCTCCCTTGAGAAAACTCACCTGACGTTTGCATGATGAATGGAGGGAAATACCAGCTGAAGCATATCGGTTGTTAGTAGAAAGTTTATCACGGAGAGTATCCAATGTCATTAGGGCCAAAGGGGATCTACTAAGTATTAACATATTATGGAAATAAATACTATTGATTCTTGCTCAAGTGTTTAATTACTTTTGGTAGGATAGTGTAGCAATTATTTAAAACCTCTTGTACTTACTGCCTTTGTAAATTCTATGCGGGGAGAGAAAAAACATTGCGTGCAACCAGAAAATGTACACATTTACAGGTCATCATATGAATGATAGAAGTTGCATGCAATATATAGAAGTACTAGTGTAACCATAGCTATATACACAGTATATATGATTTTTTTTAAATTCCGTATTAATAGCTTTGCATTATCTACTTGTTTTCTGCCCTGAACGTGACACTTGTTGGAATAAATCCCTAGGAGCACCTTCAGAAGATTTACAAACATGAAGGATAGAGAGAGCAGGGGTCTGTTGCATCCACAGCATGCCTGCCTATGGTTGCAGTTTGCTGCCCAGCTTTCAGTATCAAAGCTAGCTAAGTCTTGCAGTACCATGTACTCAGGAAGGAAATGTCAGAAAATCCAGAATTATTGTGACATGAAGGTGGATGGTGACTGCAGGGGAAATACAACAACCTAACAGTGCAGCTCTGCGCACATTTGGACCTTTGAAAGAAAAATGGTGCATTATTTGGGGAAAAAAGTGTTGAAAGTCAAATACATTTTGTCGCCCACACATACATACATACATACATACATCATCTTTGCAGTTTTTAGTCATTTTGTTTATCATCAAAATATACACAGGCCGGAGTTGCACTCTTTGTGATCACTCCATCTTCAAGGAAAAAAGCATTCTAAAAAAAACAATCAAATGTTGTATGTTCCCTAAAAATGGTACTAATAGAAACTACAGATGGTCACCCAACAAACCATCACAGCTGCTCCAAAGGCAGAAAAACAGTTAGTTATCAGAAGATAGTGAAAGAAACCAATTTATTTATTTTAAGATATATTTTTTAAAAGTAGTACAACAAAAAGTTATATAATTGTAATATTGCTGTAATCATACTAACTCACAGAATAAGGTTAATGTTATTTTTGTTGCACCCATGTACACGGTAAAATCAACCCCCCACACCTCCACCCAAAAAAATAAAAAAGGTGCACTATATATTCTCTCCATTGCACTCCTCCTAGACATTTTATGTCTTTCAGTACATTATATGCTAGAGCACGTGTCAAACACAAGGCCCGCGGGCCGAATGCGGCCCGCTGCCTCGTGTTATGTGGCCCGCGGCGTGCCGACACCGCTCACCACTGCAGCGATTACCAGCTGGGGTGCTGCAACTCCCTGCTGGTAATCGCGCTATTACCGCTGATCCCGGCGCACACTGACGTTAGTGTGCAGCCGGGATCCTCCTCCCCTGAGTCCCCCGCTCTTCAGTTCCACAGGAGAGGACTCGGGGAGGAAGCGTACCGGGCGCACACACTGACGTCAGAGTGTGCATCGGGATCATCGTGAGCAGAAAGGGAACGGCGCTCACAGCAAGCAGGAGGTACGTATATGGGTTGGGGGGGAACTATTATTACTGAGGGGGGGGGGGCTTATTATTACTTAGGGAGGCTTATTACTGAGGGGGGCTTATTATTAATGAGGGGGGGCTTATTATTACTGAGGGAGGCCTATTATTATTACTGAGGAGGGGGCTTGTTATTATTACTGAGGGGGGGCTTATTACTGAGGGGGCTTATTACTATTACTGAGGGGGGGCTTATTATTACTGAGGGGGGCTTATTATTATTACTGGGGGGCTTATTATTATTACTGAGGGGGGCTTATTATTACTGAGGGGGGCTTAATGTTGCTATGGGGGTATTACTACTGAGGGGGTTAATATTACTAATTGGGCCACTGTGGGGGTCGTTATTTTTACTGGGGCCACTATCAGGGTCACTATTAGGGCTCGTTCACACAGGTGTAATTGTATTTCGGTCGAATAAATATGCTGCTTATTTGCGCAATCGAAAATCGCTTATACCTGTATATTTGTGTACGCAAAAAAGAACACAGATGGGCCGACTGAAATGTTCCGCTGATATGCAGTGAATACAGAGGACTCCTGCGCATTCACCACTTATTTGCGCGGCCCATTCACTTCAATGGCCTATTGCGGTGCGTAGTACGCAACAAAATAGGTCATGCTGTGTAAAAATATACATCATGTGAATAAACTCATTGAAATCAATGGCTTCTATTCACTGCATATTATGTACGCAAATACGTTCGTGTGAACAATCCCTTACTATACAGTCTTAGGCCCCTTGCACACGGGCGGAAATTCCGCCATGGGATTTCCCGCAAAATTTCTGCGCCTGGAAGCTGCCATAGGATTACGTTTAAAAACGCAATCCTATGCAGACGGCCATGATTTGTCCACGCGAAATCTCGCGTGGAAAACAAAGTGCGGCATGCTCTATTTCTGTGCGGGGCTCCGCTCATCCAGCGCATGACAGAGCCGGAGCCGCGGGAGCAGGTGAGTGCGGCGCTGGTCCCTGCAGGGCTTGGGTCGGGATCCGACCTGGCCATCTGCAGGTGTCCTTACAATCGGCCCTTTGAAGGTCACCATAAGCCTGATGTGGCCCTCGGTGAAAATGAGTTTGACACCCCTGTGCTAGAGCATAACTAACTGATTGGTGAAACCCCCACTGATCCCGAGTGTGGCCTTCTGGAGCATCCCTGAATGGCAGTGGCTTGTGCACATAGGTGCTGCCACTACAATTACTTCAGTGGAACTGCCGGAGATAGGAGTTCAAAAACCCTGCTATCTCCAACAGCAATACTGAAATAAATGTAGCAACAATGCATATGTGTAATCGCTGCTCTGTTCATTAGGAGATGCTCGAGATCGGTGGGAATCCCAGCAGTTAGACCCCATTGCTTATGAATAAGGGATGATTTATTATGGTGAGGCAACCTACAAAAATAATCAAAATACAGGTCTGAAGCCACATGACTAAGGATGGTTTTACAACTGGGTTTGAAGTCCTTTGAAAACTGATCAGTTTTTAGATGAATGTGGACTGAGTACAAACAGAACCATGCAATATTTTGGGGGGGCTAGAGTAGCTGATTATTGGATATGCAGGTTATTGCACACTCCACAAGTTTCTCACTGGGAGGTCTGCAGAGCTCTTCCTCCAAGCCAACACAATGCACATGATACGCACTCCTGGCTGGTCAGTGGTGGCTGGGCTTCTCCCTCCCCCTCTTCTTTCTGAGGCTTCTCTTCCCCTCCCTGCCCCTCTCAGGTCACCAATTGTTTTTCTTTGCAGTGTAAAGATAAAAAAGATCCTTTCAATACGGAAGGCAGACCAAAGCCCTTTGGTTTGCTTCCCTCTGTGATTGACTTTAATGCACAAAGCAGAAAGATGCTTTCCGTTTTTTTTTACTGGAACAATAACTCTGTAAGCTGTGCTTTTTTTTCCATTCAGAAAATCTGAAAGCGAACGGAATGGAGTCAAACTGAATGCAAACTGAGCGCAAAAAATGTATTGCTCTCTAAGAGTCCGGTCTGCTTCAGTTTTTTTATAAAAAAAAAAAAAAACAGAAGGCAAAGACTGAGGGACAGACGGAGATGTGAAAGCACCCTAAATTAAACTTTAACAAAAGCTTGAACAAAATATCAATACATACAATTAAAATACAATAAAGTTTTGTCACAATAGGGAAATTAATAATGGGGCACTATGAGTTCAGCGAGGAAGACCCGTGGGATCACACGTACGTAATATGCCACTCTGTTGAGCAATTTGCGGCTGTAATCCTCACCCTTAACCAGGCGTTTTACACTTTCAATTCTGGAAACCTGTAATGAGGCCAAATCATGTGGTTTCCAGATGTGTTTATGCTTCTGTTCTACGGTTTTGGGCTGCTTGTCAGCCTGAAATGCGTAAGTGGAAATACACCTTATCCTTGTTTTTCCTGATGCAATTTTACTAATTTGGAATGAAGCAAAATTTAACGCAAATCGGACCAGAACTGTGGATTTGGATATGGCACAAACAAACAGATTTTGCGTTTTATATTTAAGATGTGTCAGTCTGGGGCGTCTATGCCCTTTTTTTTGAAAAGTGGCATGATGGGCATAGACCACAAAAAGTTACAACATTTATGCCTGTTTTACCCTCATAAAGCCTCCTGCCCACGGACGGATCCACAACATATATAAAGCCCTTTGCATGCTATGGGAAATTGATTCTTCCTGCACACTTGTGGAAACCAATTGCGGTTTCTGCAAGCGGAGGAAAAATCGCAGCACGCTCCATTTTTGCGCAGATTCCATGCGGACAGCTTCCATTGAAATCAATGAAAGCTGTCTGATCTGCAGCCCTTCTGCAATTAACATTGCGGAAAAGTCGCAGATTCTGTTTCATCAGTAGGAAAAGCAATAGTTTGCAAAAAATAATCTGTACTGCGCATGTCCGACGGCGAACCGTGCGGACCATCCGCAGTACAGATGAAAAGGCAAGCAACCAGATACGTGCGGACGCCGCTGCTCCCAGCGCCGGATTCCGCTGTGTGCAGGCAGCCTAAATCAGCCCCTCATTTTTTATGTAGATAACTGATGTAGTGAACCAAACTTGGTAAATGAAGAGTTAGCAGACTCGCACTACTATACGAACAACCTGTCCTTGCCGCTTAAAAGGAAATGCTGAACCTCAGCTGCTTCCTCACAGAAGTGCTGCCTTTCAGGATTACAAATAACTGGCTAAAACGAGAAACGTTATCTCATCCGACGGAAAAAGTTTATTAATGGAGAGATCCATCTTTTTCACAAAAGTATGGAATGGATTACGGCAGCCTTGAGTCAGGACAATCAATTCTCGCCATTCTACACCTGAGGCTACCTCTTCTCTCAATATATTTAATAATAATAAACTTTAATAATAAACTTTATTTGTATAGCGCCAACATATTCCGCAGCGCTTACATAGACAGGGGATACAGAAAGACAAAAGTACAAACATTACAGAACCATGGTTACATAGTAATCAATTGATGGAAACAATAGGGGTGCAGGTCCTGCTCCAACGAGCTTACATACTACAAGTAATGGGGTGATACAGAAGGTAAAGGGCTGGAGATGTGCACTGTATGGCGAGGTGGAGAGTGAGGGGTGATATACACATAGACAATGGTCAGACATTTAGCCGTGTGATGGCAGAAACAGTATGACTGCAGGAGCGGTTTATGATGGCTAGCAGGGATTGCAGTCAGTAGGTCAGGGAGCATGTTATCAGGCGGAGTACAGAGGGGTTTGTTTAGGGAATTCGGTATGCCTCCCTGAAGAGGTGCGTTTTTAGAGCACGCCTGAAGTTCTGCGAGTCCTGGATTGCTCGGGTAGCCTTTGGTAGTGCGTTCCAGAGGACCAGTGCTGCTCTGGAGAAGTCTTGGAGGCGGGAATGAGAAGTTCGAATTAAAAGGGCGCTCAATCTGGTTTCGAGAGCGGAGAGCCCGGGCTGGTTGATGGATTGAGATGAGGGAGGCGATATAGGGGGGCGCTGCACTGTGGAGGGCTTTGTGGATGAAGGTGGCGAGTTTAAATTGAATTCTGTATTTAACGGGCAGCCAGTGCAGTGACCGGCACAGGGCAGAGGCGTCCGAGTAGCGGCTGGACAGGAAGATGAGCCTGGCTGCCGCATTCAGGATGGATTGCAGAGGGTAGAGTCTGGTGCAGGGGAGGCCAATCAGCAACGAGTTGCAATAATCGAGCCGGGAGTGGATGAGGGCAACAGTAAGCGTTTTTAGCGTGTCCACAGTGAGAAAAGAGCGGATTCTTGCGATGTTCTTGAGGTGCAGCTGACATGTTCGGGCCAGAGATTGGATGTAGGGGGTAAAAGAAAGATCAGAATCAAATATGACTCCAAGGCAGCGGGCATGTTGTCTAGGAGTTATGGTGGCGCCACACACTGAGATGGAAATGTCAGGAGAAGGTCGGTTAGTGGAGGGTGGAAATACCAGCAGGTCAGTTTTAGAGAGGTTTAGTTTTAGGTAGAGAGAGGACATGGTGTTAGAGACAGCGGACAGACAGTCGGTGATGTTTTGGAGGAAAGGTGCAGAGATGTCACGGGAAGAGGTGTATAGCTGGGTGTCATCAACATACAGGTGGTATTGGAGGCCAAATCTCCTGATGGTTTGTCCAATAGGGCTGTGTAGATAGAGAAAAGAAGGGGGCTGAGGACAGAGCCCTGGGGGACCCCAACAGCAAGGGGAAGAGGAGGGGAGGTAGAGCCAGCAAAGGAAACACTGAAAGAGCGGTCAGATAGGTAGGAAGAGAACCAGGAGAGGGCAGTGTCCTTTAGGCCAATGGAGCGTAGCATACTGAGGAGGAGTTTGTGGTCAACAGTGTCAAATGCTGCGGAGAGGTCGAGGAGGATCAGTAGGGAGTAATCGCCCCTCGATTTGGCTGTCAGTAGGTCATTGGATACCCTTGTAAGGGCAGTTTCTGTCGAGTGTTGAGGTCGAAAGCCAGACTGTAGGGGGTCTAGGAGAGAGTGCTCTGATAGGTAGCTTACAAGGCGGGAGTAAACCAGCCGTTCTAGTAGTTTGGAGATGAAGGGGAGGTTTGAGATGGGTCGGTAGTTGGCAGCATCAGTCGTGTCCAGAGTCAGCTTCTTTAGCAGTGGGGATATGATGGTGTGTTTGAAAGAATAGGGAAAGATGCCAGAGGTCAGAGAGAGGTTGAATATAGTGGTGAGATGAGAGATGACCACTGGGGAGAAGGAACGGAGGAGGTGTGAGGGGAGGGGGTCGCTAGCGCAGGTGGTGGGGCGAGCAGAGAAGAGCAATTTGGAGATTTCTTCCTCTGTCACTGGTCTGAGTACAGACAGTGAGCAGGAGCTAGATGCAGTGCTGACAAGACTAGGGTCAGGGCTAGTCTGGGATTGGGAAGTTATTTCCTGACGGATGTCATCAATTTTCTTTTTGAAGTAAGCAGCCAGCTCTTCGGCACTGAGATCCGTCACCGGGGGCTGTGGTTTAGGGCTGAGAAGGGAGTGAAAAGTATCAAAGAGCCGTTTAGGGTTGTGGGATAGTGAGGAGACTAGAGAGGTGAAATAGACTTGTTTGGCATGGTGGAGTGCAAGGTTGTAGGTTCTGAGCATGAATTTGTAGTGGAGGAAGTCTGCGAACGTTTGCGATTTCCTCCACAGCCGTTCAGCACTTCTAGAGCACCGCCGGATGAAGCGCGTTTGAGGCGTGAGCCAGGGTTGCCGTGGTCTACATCGGATGGCTCGGGTCCTGGGGGGCGCCGCTTCATCCAGGGCATGTTTGAGAGCGGTGTTGTAGTGAGCAGCAGCCAGGTTGGGGCAGGTGAGGAGAGAGATGGGGGACAGAGAGGACTGTAGGGATTCAGCAAAGTTCTGGGTGTGAATGGCCTTAAGGTTCCTGTAGGTACTGTAGGTAGGTGGGTCTGGAGAGATGTTAAGGAGCGTGACAGAGAAAGAGAGGAGGTTGTGATCCGAGAGCGGGAGAGGAGAGTTAGTGAAGTTGGCAGCAGAGCAGAGCCGGAGGAAGACCAGATCCAGGGTGTTTCCATCCCTGTGAGTGGGAGAGGCTGTGAGTTGAGAGAGACCAAGGGAGGAGGTGAGCGAAAGAAGCTGAGAGGCAGATGGGGAGTTGGGGTCATTAGTGGGGATGTTAAAATCACCTAAGATGAGGGTTGGAATTTCACAGGATAGGAAGTGGGGGAGCCAGGCGGCAAAGTGGTCCAAAAACAGGCGAGCAGCACCTGGGGGGCAATAGATAACTGCTACTCGCATGGACAGCGGGCGGAAAAGCCGTAGCGTATGTACCTCAAAAGATGGAAAAGTGAGTGAGGGTACAGGGGGGATGACCTGGTAGGTGCATTTCGGGGAGAGAAGAGCACCTATATATTTTATTTTTTACAATCTCCATGGAAGTTTTAAAAAGTTACAGAATCTTTGGTTTGGTTGCACAATAAAATTCTGTAATTTTGGTCTAATACAATCTTAAAAAACTTTGGTCTCATAGGCTAGGGCTACTCGGCAATTGTGTCCACTCAACCAGCGATCAATCTGTAACTCTGCGACCTCGCACTGTCATTGTAGTCAGCAGGGTCGTGGTGTGACTGAAATGTTGCTACAACTGCAACCCACCGATCACCAAACAATCCAACCTCCATGGATTTTTTGCGATTTGTAGGTCATGGCAACTTGCAAGTTGCACTGCTACCCAATTGACTACGAGGTCGCAGGGCTTGGTCGTGTGACCAGCATCGCAGCCAAAGTTGAAGTGCATTCCTAGCTTAATACTGAAAATTCTTCTAGAAGCTCAGTCTCTGGACCAGTCTATCATTTTTTTGGTTGTCTAGGGGTTATGAAGGCTTTTTTTTTTGCAGGTGTGGAACTTAGCTCCGCCCTGTCCTGCCCCTCCCATAGCAAACAGTGGCAAGGGGTGGAGAGAGGGTGAAGAAGGGGCAGGAGCTCAGTGCACTAGCTCCCTGCCCATCCTGCCTCCTCCCCTTGCAGAGAGGGGCAGCATAGATCGGCCGGGCGTGAAAACCTGACCGATATACGTTCGTCTGAATAAGCCCTTAATTCCAGTTTTTGGGGGCAAGATGACCCAAAACAGCAATTAATGCATTAAGTATTTTGTTTTTTTCTTAATGGCATTTTACTGCATTTACACAGAATATTTCAATAGTCTAAACTTTTATAGAAGCAGTGATTACTTACTTTTTACTGTTTACTACTGCTTACTTTTTATTGTTTATATTTCTTATTTAAGAAATTGGAAACTTTTAAAAATAAAGTTTTAATATTTAAGGTGATTTATGTTGTTTAGGCCCATTGCACACAGGCAGATTTTTGCTGCGGAATCCGGAGCTCACATCCACCTCCAGATTCTGCAGCAATAACCCTCCATAGCATGCAATGCAAAAAAGATTCTTCATGTACATGAGCGGAAACCAATTGCAGTTTCCGCTCGCAGATGGAAAATTGCAGCAGGCTCCATTTTCCTGCGGTTTCTGCACGGACGCCTTCCATTAAAGTCAATGGAAGCCGTTCGATTCGCCACCCATCTGCAATTAACATTGCGGATGGGCCACGGATTCTGCAGGTAAAGCACAAGTTTTTTTTTAAATGCTGTACTGCGTTTGTTCGACGGTGAGACATGCGGACCATCCGCAGTACAGAAAACCTGGGAGAAAGGTCCACGCGGAAGCTGCTGCCTGCACACGCAGGTACCTGCCGCGGTCAGGGCCGGATTCTATGCAGGATTCCGCAGGCGGAATTCGAACCTGCCGTGTGCATGAGGCCTTATTTAGATATTTTTTATTTTACTTCGACAAACTTGATTGCTTGTATAATAGACTACAATACATCTGCATTACAGTACATTATTCCCGTCACTGCAGAAGGCATCAACTTACATAAAACCCACAAGTTTGCAAGTGCAATATCAGTCTGAGTTTCTTGGACCAATATAGCACTCGCCAATGTAAATGCATCCTCATGGCACAAAATGTTGCACCTGAGATTCTCAAGCACAATTCGGATTGGACAGCACACAGACATCCCGTCCATGTGCTGTCCAATGTGCGGGAGACTGCACAATGACACTCACTATTCACGTCCGAAAAGAAATGGGTGCTATTTCCGTCAGATTTTTCGGTTTGATAGACGGGAAAAAGCCTGTGTGTATGTAGGTCAGAGAATAAGACATTTCTGATCACTATATAAATATATCAAAAACTGAAAAAGCAAAATTATTGACTGAAAAACAACAAGCTGTTAGTAGGTGGACATTCGCTTTAAGGTGAGTTGTAATCTATGCTACATGTTTACAGATCTACCAGAGGAAAAACTAAACTTCACCTGCCAGAAATACAAGCTTGTGTCTCTACTGGAGGAAAAGGTGCAGAGTCCTCAGGAGAGAATAGCTACATTGAAACTCTTTAAGGAAGATCTGGATTTCCTTGACAGAGCAGAAGAAAGTCTTCAAAATATTGAAGGAAAATAAATGTCCAGTGTGCCTGCAGAAGCAAAGGAATGGAAGCATATGACCCAGAGAAGCAAAAGGATCAGGAGTTAGCCAGCACCCATACTGCTCAGGAACCAGTACCAGGTTCTCATGCAGGGGCACCTGGTACTGGTTCCAGAGCAGAAGGAGAAAGAGGTACAGCAAGAAATGACTCTACACACAAAGAACAGAGCAGAGGAGAAAAGGTTACAGCAAGAAATGACTATACCCACAAAGAACTGTGGATGGTAAAAAAGAAATGTTGTTGTAAAGAAGTAAAGGAGAGTGGTAGTTGTGGGGGGTTCCCTATTAAGAGGAACAGAGGCCGCTGTCTGCAGACCTGACATAAGCTTAGGAGTGGTGTGCTGTCTTACAGCTGCACAAATCAAAGATGTGTCTGATGGGCTTTCAAGACTTTTCAGTTCTCCAGACCATTACCTATTCCTGTCAATACATGTAGGGACAAATGACACTGCAAAAAAGGACCTTGCAACTATTTGCAGAGACTTTGCAGACCATGGAAAGAAGGTGAAGGAACTAGGAGCAAAGGTGGTCTTCTCATCAATCCTCCTAGCGGATGGTTGTGAAATAATAATAATAATAATAATCTTTATTTGTATAGCGCCAACTTATTCTGCAGCGCTTTCAGGCATGGATAAATGCAAAACAATACAACAATTACAATATAAGGTACATAGGGTTAGACACAAATGGGTTGAGGGTGGTACAGGAGGTGCAGGGGGTGGGGAACACAGGCAATAGGAAATTTTATGTACAGATCATTTATCAGAAGGCAAACAGGGTGGAGCACCATAGGGAGGGGCGAGGGACTAGGTCAGGAGATTTGGTATGCTTCCCTGAAGAGGTGCATTTTTAAGGCACGTCTGAAATTTCGTGCATCGGGAATTGTCCGGATGCCTTGGGGTAGAGCATTCCAGAGGATGGGTGCTGCTCTAGTGAAGTCCTGTAGGCGAGCATGAGAGGTTCGTATTACAGGGGTGTTTAGTCTGAGTGTGTTAGCCGATCGGAGTGAGCGGGCTGGGTGGTGTACTGACAGTAGGGAGGCGATGTACAGTGGCGCAGCGCCATGCAGAGCTTTGTGAGTGAGGTAGAGGAGTTTAAATTTAGTTCTGCAGTGGATGGGCAGCCAATGCAGCGACTGGCATAATGCAGAGGCGTCTGAATAACGACTGGATAGAAAAATAAGTCTAGCTGCTGCATTTAGTATGGATTGGAGCGGAGCGAGTCTAGTGCGGGGGAGGCCAATGAGTAGCGAGTTGCAGTAGTCAAGCCGGGAGTGGATGAGCGCAACCACGAGCGTCTTTAGCGTGTCCGTGGTTAGGAACGGACGTATTTTAGCAATATTTCTGAGGTGCATGTGGCATGTTTGGGCCAGAGATTGGATATGGGGGGCAAAGGAGAGGTCAGAGTCCAGTGTGACCCCAAGGCATCGGGCATGCCGTCGGGGGGTTATGATGGTGCCAGACACTGGAATGGAGATGTTGAGGGGAGGTCGGTTAGAAGGTGGAAAGACAAGGAGGTCAGTTTTAGAGAGGTTTAGTTTGAGAAAAAGGGAGGACATAGTGTTAGAGACAGCGGACAGACAGTCAGTGATATTTTGGAGGAATGGTCCAGAGATTTCAAGAGAGGAGGTGTATAGTTGGGTGTCGTCAAATAAGGAGATGGAACAGGATTCTAGAGGTGAACAACTGGCTACGTCGATAGTGCCTTCAGCAGAAATGTGGATTTCTAGACCATGGAGTGAATTACCTATACGATGGACTGCTTGATAGAGACGGGTTGTACCTTACAAAGACAGGAAAGCATATATTTGGCAGGCACCTTCCTGCACTTATCAGGAGAACTTTAAACTAGAACAATATGGGAAGGGAAGTGAAAGTCTAGGCAAAAATATACAGCTATTGAATACAACTGAGACCCTCGCTATTAGATGTGGAAAGAAAGAACAAAGACAAAAAATTCAGAAGGAAAGTAGAGGAGCAAGAGACATTGATCACAAACTAAAATGCTTTTACACAAATGCACAGAGCATGTGAAACAAACAAGGAGCATTGGAGCTCCTAACAACACAGGAAGAGAAATATGATATTATAGGCATCACGGAAACTTGGTGGGATGATACACATGATTGGAATACAAGGCTAGAAGGATGTAACCTTTTCATAACAAACAGACCTAAAAAAAAGGAGTAGGTGATGTATTGTATGTTAGGAAAGCATACATCTCCACAGACATTCAAGATTCAGACCACGGTAGTTCTGTAGAACCTGACTTCCATACCGGGAAAGATCTTTAAGCAAATTATTAAACAGCATATATGTAAGTACTTGAATGGGAATGGAGTAATTAACCAGAGCCAGCATGGGTTTTTAACAAATAAGTCATGACGGACTAATCGTAATCTAATTTCCTTCTGTGACAGAATCACCGACTGGGTTGATCAGGGAAATGTGGTGGATATAATATATCTTGACTTTAGTAAAGCATTTGACAAAATATCTCATACCAACCATCCTTATTGAAAAAAATGACCAAATATGGGATCAACAAGACAACTGTTAGATGGATTCACAATTGTCTGAGTGATTGTACTCAAAGAGTAGTCATAAATGGCTGCACATCCAAGTGGACGAATGTGTCAAGTGGGAAACCACAAGGCTCTGTCCTAGGCCCAGTGTTGTTCAACGTTTTTATAAACGATCTAGATAAGGGAATTGAGGGGAAATTGATCAAATTTGCTGACGACACAAAGCTAGGAGGAATAGCTAAAACTAGAGACAAGAGGAAGGATTCAAAAAGATCTAGACAAGCTTGAACAGCGACTAAAAGAATGGTATTTAGCAAGGACAAATGCAAGGTCCTACATACGGGCAATGGAAAAGAAAAAAGCACATACAAAATGGGAAGAATTAAGCTAAGCAGCAGCACATGTGAAAAAGACTTGGGTATACTAATAGATCATAGACTGAACATGAGTCAATAATGTGATGCAGCACCAAAAAAGGCTAACACAATTCTGGGATGTATTAAGAGAAGCATAGAGTCTAGATCATGTGAGGTAATTATTCCCTCCTACTCTTTTTCTTTCTGTGTCCAGTTCTGGGCACCATAATTTATTAAAAAAAGACATAGACAAAGTGGAGCAAGTTCAGAGAAGAGTTACCAAGATGGTGAGCGTTCTGCAAATCATGTCCTATGAGGAACGGTTAAAGGATCTGGGAATGTTAGCTTGCAAAAAAGAAGGCTGAGAGGAGACTTAATAGCTGTCTACAAATATCTGAAGGGTTGTCACAGTGCAGAGGGATCAGCCCTATTCTCATTTGCACAAGGAAAGACTAGAAGCAATGGGATGAAACTGAACGGGAAGAGACCCAAATTAGATATTAGAAAAAACTTTCTGACAATGAGGGTGATCAATGAGTGGAACAGGTTACCACGGTAGGTGGTGAGTTCTCCTTCGATGGAAATCTTCAAACAAAGGCTGGACAGACATCTGTCTGGGATGATATACTGATCCTGCACTGAGCAGGGGGTTGGACCTGATAACCCTGGAGGTCCCTTCCAACTCTACCATTCTATGATTCGCTTTAAGGTAATCCTAAATAGTAGCCCTTTAACCCTTTCCAATGCAATTTGTTTCCTGGTTTTCCTAGGGGGCTTACTCTTTTTCTGCCATTTTACAATGGCGCTATATGCTGGCTAAAGCCAGTACTGCATGAGGTGACACGTTGGATAGGCTACGACAGCAGAGAGGCTGGTAATATACAGTAAGAGAACCTCGACGGACGTCTTCCAACATCAGAGCTGTACAGCCTTAAATCATAATGTCTTCAGACATCAGACAGTGGATTGGAAATATACCTAAAGGGTATATTCACACAAGCAATATTCTGAAGCGAGTTTTGTACGATGTAACGTGCACAAAACCAACGCAAGTATGAAATCCAATCATTTGAATGGATTTATTCATAAGAGTGATGTTTTCCTCACAGCATCACTGCACAGAAAAAAAATGCAGCATGTTCTGTCTTTAGGCGTTCCAGCGGAATGCATTTCCCATGTTTTATTAACCCCTTAACGACCAGCCCATAGTGTTTTTACGTCCTCCCGAAGTGGGCTTTATTCTCTGAGGACGTAAAAACATGCTTCCTGCAGAGAATAATGCCCCTCGGGCTGTGGACGTGACAGCTCCATGCTGTTGGTGTCCGCATGGAGCTGTCATCCCGGGCTGTTCGGAGACCCCCCCCCGGCATTGCGATCGGCGCTATGCAATGGATAGCGCCGATCGCAAAAAAGTAAATAAAAGTGCCCAAAAAGTTAAAGATTCAGCTGCTCTGATGGATCGGATCCATTGGAGCAGCTGAAATTACTCACCGATGTCCACCGCACGACTCCCAGCTGTCCCGATGCTCCGGGCACCGTAGCCGTCTTTCTGCGCATGCGCGCCAGGCGGCATTACGTCAGCCGCATGCGCAGAAGGCCCGGCGGCGCGGGAGACTTAAAATCTCCTGGCTCCCGGCTCCTGTAGGTAGCCGGGAGGCAGGAGATGTCAGCGGGGACTGCGGTGAGCGGTCCCCGGTACCGCGATCGTCTTTATCCAATGGATAAGGACGATCGCGGAAAAGTGAAAAAAAGTGTAAAAAAAGAAAAGTTTCACCTCCCCTCATGGATCGGATCCATGAGGGGAGGTGAAAATACTCACCTCAGGTCCGCCGATGTCCTCCGGCTGGTGTCGGGACCCCCCGCTGGCTTCTGTGATGTGCCGATGCGGCGCGCATGCGCAGAAGCCGGCGAGCCCGGCAAATTGAAAATCTCCCTGCACCCGGCTGTCACAGATAGCCGAGTGCAGGGAGATATGACCTGGGACCGCTGTTTGCGCTTTCCAGTCATATGATCATCGTTATCCATCAGATAACAGTGATCATATAAAGTTAAAAAGTAAAAAAAAAGTTAAAAGTTAAAAAAAGTTTAAAAAGTTAAAGTTTCATCTCCCCTTACGGATCGTATCCGTAAGGGGGGATGAAATTACGTACCCAAGGTCCCGGATTTGTTCCCTGGTGGGATGTTGATCCGCGGACCTTACCCCAGCTTCGGCGCATGCACCGTCAGCATGATGGCGGACGCATGCGCAAAAGTGAAATATTGCCCAAGAAATATAAAATCTCCCTGCTGCTGGCTACAAAAGGTAGCCAAGAGCCTGGAGATGTCACGGGGAGCCGCGGTATGCGGTTACTGGTCATGTGATCGCCGTTATCCAATGCATAATGGCGATCACGTAAAAGTTCTTTAAAAAGTGGCAGTTTCATTTCCCCTCACCGATGCGATCGGTGGGGGGAGATGAAACATCTTCTCGGAGGCTTCCGCATTTGAATCCAGATGCGATTATCCTCCATGGACCCTTCCGGCTGCTGCGCATACGCCCGCCGGCAAAATGCCGGACACATTCGCAGGAGCCGGGAAGCCCAGGAAATTTTAAATCTCCTTGCTCCCAGCGACTAACGGTCGCTGAGTGCTTGGAGCAGTGACCGGTGGCCTCGTTGAGCGGTCCCCGGTCACGTGATAAAGTAGCGTTCTAACATTAGGCCGGTCACACATGACCGGAGGGAAATTACAGGTTCTGCATGCGCTTGATCAGCGGTAATCCACGGATCAATCGCATGCATTGGATTACACAATTCCCCCCAATTAGCGGGTCGGAATTACGTAATCCACTCGCAGAAACAGAACACAGCATGCTATATTTTACCACGGATATCTGCAAACCTAGAGCCCTTTGTGCTCTATGACCGCGGATATACTCGCACCCCATATGCAAACACACTGTGTACGGGCTGCAGTTACCCGGGTCATCTCTAAGCGACGGCACGGGAAATGCAAACAAAAAGCCGCCTGTGTGAGTAGGCAGTTATGCGCAGTACATTATGCAACCGTACGCAGGGTCACAGCCGGGCTCACAGCTGGAATCCGCTGCGGGCCTCGGCATGCGGATTCCGCCTACGGTTACATGAGCCCGGCGTTATTCAGACCGCTACCAGTAATCCGTAATTTACAAGAAGCTCCGGGAACGTTCGTCTTCCTGCAGTTCCAGGAGCAGCTTGTTGAGCGCCTTCTCTGTGAGACCGCTGCACCGCAGCAAGATTACAAAGCCTCACAGCGCCACTTTCTACACCCCATTCCCGCCGCTGAGGTTACGAAATACTCCCCAAAATACATGAGAGGAGGGGGGATACACGGTTTTCTTGCCCCATGTGCCCATCCCAACCAGCCTCCGTAATTACCCCTGTCTTCGGACATAAAACGCAGTTTATATTATTACCTTTATCTAATATTTAGGGAATGCCAAAAAATGGGGATGGCGGGGGGGGGGGGATTATTTTTAGGAAGTCAAATTTTTTTCCGTATAAGTGGGCAATGGGGCCTGGAATTTATTCAGTTCTGCCCTGAAATCCAGCGGGCATACCCTCCATTATGGGCCTAGCCATGTGTCCTGTAAGTAGATTAGGGCCACAATGGGTATGTTTCTGAACACAGGACAAACAGGGGTATCCATTTTGGGGTGAAAGTCTTCATTCCTATGTACACTGTACAAAAAAAAACAGTTTTTAAATTGACAAAATTGCCAAACAAATGAAAATCGTAATTTTTTCCTTTTGCTTTGCTTAGATTCATTCAAATACTTTGGGGTCAAAATATGCAGTACACCCCTAGATGAATTTGTTAAGGGGTCTAGTTTTTAAAATGGGGTCATTTGTGGGGGTTCTCTATCGTTTTGGATGCTCAATGGCTCTACATGTGGGCAATGGGGACTGGAATTTATTCCGTTGTACCCTGAAATCCAACGGGTGCTCTTTCCATTATAGGCCTAGCTATGTTTCCTTTAAGTAGATTAGGGCCACAATGGGTATGTCTCTGAACACGGGACAAATGGGGGTATCCATTTTGGGGCGAAAGTCTTCATTCCTATGTACACTTTCCAAAAAAAACAGTTTTTAAATTGACACAATTGCCAAAAAAATGAAAATCGTAATTTTTTCCTTCTGCTTGGCTTAGATTCATTCAAAAACTGTGAAGTCAAAAAAGTCATCATACCCCTAGATAAATTCGTTAGGGGGTCTACTTTTCAAAATAGGGTCACTTGTGGGGGTTCTCCATCGTTTTGGTCACTCAATGGCTCTACAAGTGGGCAATGGGGACTAAATCTCCTTCAAGCAAAATTTCTGTTCCGAAAGCCACCGGTTGCTCTTTTCATTTTGGTCCCCATTGTGCATATAGACGTAATACTAGGGCCACAATGGGTATGTTTCTGAGCACAGGACAAACAGGGGTATCCATTTTGGGGTGCAAGTCTTCATTCATATATGTGCTGTACAAAAAAAACTGCTTTTGAAATGACAGAATTACCAAAAAAATGAAAATCGTATTTTTTTTCCTTCGGCTTGGCTTAGATACATTCAAAAACTGTGAAGTCAAAAAAGTCATCGTACCCCTAGATAAATTCGTTAGGGGGGTCTACTTTTCAAAATGGGGTCACTTGTGGGCGTTCTCCATCGTTTTGGTCACTCAAGGGCTCTACAAGTGGGCAATGGGGACTAAATCTCCTTCAAGCAAAATTTCTGTTCCGAAAGCCACCGGTTCCTCCTTTCATTTTGGGCCCCATTGTGCATCCAGACATATGATTAGGGCCACAATGGGTATGTTTCTGAGCACGGGACAAACAGGGGTATCCATTTTGGGGTGCAAGTCTTCATTCATATATGTGCTGTACAAAAAAACTGCTTTTAAAATGACAGAATTACCAAAAAAATGAAAATTGTAATTTTTTTCCTTCGGCTTGGCTTAGATTCATTCAAAAACTGTGAAGTCAAAAAGTCATCGTACCCCTAGATAAATTCGTTAAGGGGTCTACTTTTCAAAATGGGGTCACTTGTGGGCGTTCTCCATCGTTTTGGTCACTCAAGGGCTCTACAAGTGGGCAATGGGGCCTAAATCTCCTTCAAGCAAAATTTCTGTTCCGAAAGCCACCGATTGCTCCTTTCATTTTGGGCCCCATTGTGCATCCAGACATATGATTAGGGCCACAATGGGTATGTTTCTGAGCACCGGAGAAACAGGGGTATCCATTCTGGGGTGCAAATCCTAATTTTCATGTGTACTATAGAAAAAAGTCCTGTTTTTAAAATGACATATTTGCAAAAATATGAAATTTTTGTTTTTCTCTTCTAAATTGCATTGACTCCTGAGAAAAAACTGTGGGGTTAAAATACTCATGACACCCCTCAGTGAATACGTTAAAGGGTGTAGTTTTTAAAATGGGGTCACTTGTGGGGGTATCTATCATTTTGCCTCCTATGAGCCTTTCCAATCTTGGATTGGTGTAGGAAAACAAAGTGTTCCTCAAAATGCTGAAAAGTAATGTTACATTTGTACGTCTCCTAAATGGTTAAAAAAAAACAAAAGTTTTTCCAATGTGCGCCCAAAATAAAGTAAACGGATGGAAATATAAATCTTAGCAAAAATTTCTATATTATGTTTGCACATATTTGAGATATTGCAGTTGGAAATGTGAAAAAATGACGATTTTTTCAAAATTTTCCCAATTTTGGTGCTTTTAATAAATAAACACAAATTCTATCGGTCTTTTTTTTCCACCTAAATGAAGTACAACATGTGGCGAAAAAACAATGTCAGAATCGCTTGGATATGCAAAACCTTTCAGGTCTTTTTCCATGCTAAAGTGACATGTGTCAGATTTGCAAAATTTGGCCTGGTCATTAAGGCATAAACAGGCTTGGTCACTAAGGGGTTAATAGGACTTTAAGAGACATTGCACGGTACTCGCATGCTGTGCGATGTGCATGCAAGTGCAATGTGACGTTTCCCTTGCGATCCTTTAATGTGTGTGAAACACATGCATAAGGATCTCTATTTCACAGAAGTGATGCGAGACGTTTTTGATTAAAAAACGTCTTGCAATACTTAAAAAAAACACAAAATCAAATGCTCACCTGTGAGAATGTAGCCAAAGGCCACTCTGACACGGGCCGTTTTTACAGCATTTAGCATGGCATTTGAAACGCTGCACTAAACTCTGTAGAGCGCCTCCATTGATTCCTCAATTTTAGTTGCTAAAGACTTTTTTTTTTAGGCGGTTTTCATAAATCTGCTGTAACGTTCTTAATTCTAGTGGAACATCATGACCTGGTGATATTTAGTAGTTCTTACAGTGGGTCTGCCCTTTGCTTGTGTTAGGCTGGAGACATTTACTCTATTTATTACTTGTGTATACTTTTATAAGTGTATGTTTCCTCCCAGCCTTGTATTTTCCATTGTAAATCTTGGTGAAAAGACGTTTCACTAGGTGACCTTTTCCTTAGTGCGTCAACTATTCCACATAGTTTATGTCAGAGAAGACCCATGGATTTCTCGTACTAATATCCAGAATTCACACTATTACTTCCAACTCTAACTATAGATATAACTTATAGCACAGAGCCTCTGATGGGTAGAGAACACTCCTGCTTTCTATATAAAAGCTGAGCTAGACGTATGATCCTTTAATCAAACACAGGAACATTCCAATACCTTGCTACATTGTTTAAGGAGTTTGTATTGTTCCATTTCCCCTTCCCACCCTTTCCTGTTATTTTCATATTGTTATTACTATTTTTACTGTTATAAGTATTGCCTGTCTTGAACCACTATTTACCTCCCCCTGTGTGGGGCATCTGCGGCAGGTTTGTTGCCAATGTTAAAATTCTTTCAATAAATGCGTTCGAAACATAACATTTAGACAATGTAGTCTAAATATGCGCCAAAGTGGCTCCTTCTGGATGATAAATTTGGTGTATCTTTAGACACTTTTGGCTAACTTTGTACCACCAATTGGTTGGCTTACTTTGTGTCAATATTTTGGTGCAATTTGGTGTACATTGTTACATTTTTAAGCCACACCCATTTCTGATAAACCACACCACTTGTGAGGCAAGGCTTAAAAAGTGTCTAAAACACTCCATGTGGTGCAAGACATGACACCTTGATTCGTAAAATCTCCCATTATCGGGACTCGAACCCAGGACCTCCTCTTCCCAGACCAATGGCTCTACCTTTGGAGCCATCCAGCCCTTTGGACAAATTTCCCTGCATACCCTAGTCTAGGGTATGCAGGGGAATTTGTCCAAAGGCCTGGATGGCTCAACAGGGAGAGCCGTTCGTCTGGGAACAGACGGTCTTGGATTCGAGCTCCGATACTTTATTTGTTAACAATGTCATGTTGAGTGCTAATAAAGTTGTTATGCTGAATTTTTTGGTATGGAAAACACTTATTGCATGTCTTTTCAGGTCCTAGATGATTCCAAAAACCATCCAGCACAGAATTGAGATCATCCTGATGGTCAGTAATAGAAGTTCATGTGAGGTGGCCAATGCTTTCAATCAAGAACACCCAAAAAGACAGCCAGTGAGTGCACTAAGTGTAATGAAACTGATTCAGAAGTTCAGGTAAACTGGTTGTGTCCAGAACAAACCGAGAACTGGTCCTCTGAGCAGCGTTTCCGATCCCCAGGTGTCGACTGCTGTGCTAGCTGTTTTCAGGAAGAGTCCACATAAAAGCCCTAGGGGACTGGTACTGGAGCATGGTGTGAGTCAACCAACTGTCATAAGGAGCCTAAAGACACATAAGTGGCACCTATTCAAACTACAGCTGCTAGAGAAATTGTGTAAAGATGACTCCTACAGATGCTTGGAAATCTGTCAGTGGGCATTACAAATATGTGAACAAGATGTATGATTCGCAAGTTCTATCTTGTTTAGTAATGAGGCACTCAAATACTCATAGTAGTTGTCTCTCTAGACATCTCTGAATATGGATACTGTACTTATGATCACCCTGTACATTATCAGAATATAGCAAAGACAACTGGCCCAAAATACATCTGGGCAGATAAATAACAAAATGACACCATATGGGTGAGGTAGGTGAAGGCTGAAAAGAGAAGGATCCAAGATTATCAAAAGCGCAGAGTAGCATAAGGAGTAGGGGGCAGCAGTTTGAGAACAATAAGGGCAGGAGGGGAAGAGACACATGGGGGAGAGGGGGAGCAGACATAGTAAAGGAGCCCAAGGCAAAGGAACAAAGGGCAGGACAAAGAGCAGTAAAACAAAAAGCAGCTGGTATAACATAAGTGCATGCAGGAGAGCAGCAGCCAGAGTACATGGGAAGCAGAAAGGGGAGGACCACTAGGGGGTAGTCCAGAAACGTAACCTTGTTCCCCTCGCGGAGGTCATAGACCATGTGGTAGGTGTCCACATGGACACCTCTTTGTGTCTTTTCTTGACTGAAAAAGAGAGGTGTTTGCTGGAGGACGTATCTTGCACAAAAACCCCATTGGAACCAAGTCTCCCACTTGTCCCCCAACAACATTTTCTTGTGAAAAACTAAAGGAATACTGTTTGACCCAGTGGTGTGTATCCTGGTTTCAAATATACCATCATAGGGGGTACATTGAATTTCCCTATGTCTGTCTTGGAGGTGGCCAACAATTTGTCAGGAACCGCAGAAAACTGAGTTTCTGCAGCAGCTGTCAGGACAAACACATGAGCCGGATCCACCAAGAGAGCAGTTAGTTTACAAAACTCTTCTGAACCAGCACCTGAGGTCTCAACACATACCGATCCATCCGGTAAGAATTTGATGGATGCAGATGAGGCTTGTAAGATGTCAGTGCCAATAACAGAGACATGAATTACATCAGGGCAGAATAATCCACAAACATCTATCCATATTTGAAATGTGATATCCTTTAAGCAAATTCATTATTAATCTGATCCTGCCTGCAATGTCTCATCAAATTTGAGATAAAAAAAAACTTTTTCTACCTGCCCAGGATTCTCACCCCCTCCTTTGTGGACAAGAGAGGGGTGACCCATTACATAGTTTTACTAGCTCCACCCCTTCAATTCTGGCCATCCGCAGGCTTCTTTATGCTTTCATTTGGAATTTGCAGTCTTCAAATTCACATTACAAACAAGTAAAGTCTTATGCAGAGGGGGGAGAAAAACTTTTTCCCCCAGTCAATATCTGCATCACACATTTTACATTCATCACAGCCTGAACACAGGTCATTAACTTATCCAGCCATGCAGTCAAGTCTGCCCCCCTGTGTAGGATGCCCAGAAGGACATACAGATATGTCTATAACAGGCAGAACACAGAAAAGGAGTGTGATAAACAAACAGACATCAGTTGGAAGGCATTGAGTTGAGTGCTATAATGTTACAAAGTACATGATTCTATAGAGATAAGATTGTGAATGAGTGCTATTTTTGACAAATTGTGTGAAAAAGTTTGCTGAGTGACTGAGATATTATTCTATCTTCCCTATTTACTGAAGCTGGTATACGCTATATTAAACGCTGGTGTCTTTGGAATGCGTGGGTATTGGTGCTGTTTCAGCCCCATTCTCTTCCTCTGACAGACATTCCTGATAGGACAGGGAACTTCTTATGTCTAATATGTATCTACTATGTTGTAAATTTACGGACTGTTGTGACTACTTAACATTGTATGTGATTCCAATGAAATTTGGGGATTTTGCAAACATAGATGTATTTTCCGGTGGGCATGGTGGACTATGCAGTTGGTTACCTCCTCTGTCTTTTGACCCTGAACAAAGAGTGAAGTCCGAGAATGACAGCCTCCACCTTTGCAAAATAACTCTGTTATCTCTCTGTGAATATGAAATACAGACTGAACAAAGTTGTTTTAGTTTAACTATTTCCTGCATTTAAACTCATAAAGAAAAGAAAACATATGCTAGGAGTTTCTGACAACGCAACATTTTCTGCATTTTTAACCCTTGTATTCTTAAAAGCCCCCACAGAATGTGAGTGGGGTATAACTTTCTTACACTTGTATGAAGGAGACCAAGACGTACAACAAAGATTAGATTACATAACATCAAGACATAGAAGACAAACAGTAGTGGTCATTTGTCACATAATTGTCCACAGATTCTTCATGAACTTCCTCTTCTACTGCTGGGGTCTAATGCTCCTGTTTACTGATATCCCATCTGCTCTAACAATTTAGTACATAATTTTGTATAATTCATTAGATTCATTACGAGCTTCTATTTGATTAAAGCAAACAAAGCCACTTTCCAAGGTTATTATCACATTCTTCTCTACGTTCTTATCTCATAAGACCCTGAGAAGGAGACGGGGGGAGGGGGGGAGCTACCTTTTTATTGCATCACAAACTTACATTTTACATACGATCTGTTTAACATAAGAATGTCCTATGGTCTTCCTCGCAAGCAAATCGTTGCAAAAACACGTGAGAAAATTGCAAGCGACAGCGATGTTTTTACAAGAAAAAAGCATTGCTAACGCTCAGACACGTCATTAACAAAATCGCGATTTTCTCACGATCGCCAGTGTGAAGGAGCCCTAAGGGTCCTTTCACACAGGCTGATAATTGTTCATATTCTCTCTGGATTGTGATTGGCAAATTAATATTTGTTCGCTTATTGTCTGGTGTTCAATTCCTGTATGCATAAAAACTGAACGATGATTGGTCCGTGTAAACAGGCTGTCGTTTATCTATGAAGAACTGCCTGTTTACTGTGAATGGAAGCAGGTGGCCGGAATGATCTTTGGCCCGCTTCACCTCCATTCTCCGAGTGATGGTCGCTCCTGTGTAAAAGCACAGAAGCAATCATCACTGGGACGACTGTTGGGTGCATCCAACAATCCTGTGTAAAAGGGCCCTAACCCAGATTCATTAATCAGACTACCCCATAGTGAACCATGATTCATCACTCCATGGGGCACATTTCTGCTACTCCAGAGTCCAGTGGTGATGTGCTTTTTTTAAAGACTCCAGCCAATGCATAAATGCACTTACAGTTTACTGGGGCGGATTATACATTTTACAAAGTGATTTGTAGCAAAGCTGCCATCGTATGATAGTACCGCGCTTAAGGTTACCGACTTCTACAGTACACCTTGTGCCAAAAAGTGTGGATGAAAAAAATTTCCTTCCGCGCTTCTGTGGTCGGCATTAAACAATCTTATATTGGAGAAAATCCCATTGGCTCCAAATTCTAAATGGTAGTTTTTTCGATATTACTCAAAATTGTCATCAGTGACAAATGACATAGCAAAAACAGTCTAAAATGCAATGCGTTTCAGTGTTCAAATGATGCCCTTCTCAAGCATATATGTCTAAAAACAACAATGTCCTTATATATACAGCATACCTCATAAGTTACTGTGGAGCAGATGTCTGTTGCTGTGGCTAATTCTGATCCGGCACAGACCTAGACCATGTTGCGCATGCGTACCGACCAGTGGAACGCTATGCGTTCCACCTGTACAGCGCACGCCGTTCACCTCACATGCTCCTATAGTGTGGATAATGGAAATAACTTCACGCATGCGTGGTACAATCCGGAACGCTATGCGCTCCATTGATTCCTGATCACAGAGCGTGTGTTGTTGTATTAAAAACATTCTTTTGAACTCTATATGACACATGTTTAGAAAATTGGACTATTGTGGACTAAAGCTTAAAATGTAAACATCACATGTATCATAAATATATTACACCATAAAAAATGTAATTATAAACTAAAAATAAAATGAATTGTATTGTGAATTTTACATGGAAATTCTATATAAAACCTTTTATAAAGCCACCGAGTCTCATTATAAAATGTGATCAACCATATTGAATGATAATACCAATAGATTCCTAAATGTACTTCAATATACTTTTTCTACAGTTTCGTTGAGACCACCAGGTACCAAAGTGTTTATTCAATAAATCCAAAATATCTCTCTAGCACGTAACTTGGAAAAAGAACTTGAAGCAATGTATTCTAAAAGGGGAAACTTTCAATTTGGTGTTCCTCTGAAAAATGGCGTTAAACACTATGTTTCATAAACCCCGTGGAGATGTTGAATCTATCTTGATTCGAGCGGGAACTCAGGGTTTTGGTCGTGCGCCCAATGTATTGCAACCCACAGGGGGATTCTATCAAATAAATTACAAATCGTAAACTACAATTCAAAAATTGATCGATTTTGACTGTTTTTCGTTCTTGTTTGCTGTAAATTTATTTTCTTCCCTTTGTGATTGCTGAGCAGCATTTGCAGCGTTTTCTGCAAAAACGATAAACACCCATTGGCAATTTTTTTCCAAAAGGTTCTCCTTGAAATTTTTTAATAGGGTTAGAGGGGGCAAGGGTGTTTTGTAAAGTTTTATTCCTGCGATAAATAACTTTTGTTTTTTCCTGAATTTCCTTTTCTAAAAATGGATATTTTTTAAGGATATCCCAATTCTTCTTTAAAATACTCTCAATTTGACTGAATTGGGAGTTATATTTAGTAATGAAAAGGATATTTTTATTAAAATCATTACTAGTGTTTTTTAATTTATTATGATCCATGTGTGGCTCTTTACTGTTATGGCTTGGTTCATTAAGAGCCCTATTATCAAGCTTAACGGATAGCCTTTTTTCTTAAAACGTTCTTTTAAAATCAAAGATTGGGTGTTATACATTTTAACAGATGAACAATTTATCTACTATGATTTAAGGCTGTACAGCTTTAATGTTGGAAGACGTCTGTCAGGGTTCTCTTATTGTATATTGCCAGCCTCTCTGCTGTTGGAGCCTATCCAATGTGTCACCTCATGCAGTACTGGCTTTAGCCAGCATATAGCGCTGTTGTATAACAGCAGAAAAAGAGTAAGCCCCCTAGGAAAACCAGGATACAAATTGGATTGGAAAGGGTTAAAAAGTTATTACAATCCGTATGTTTAAAATGGGTTCTGGTTTGTACAGTACCATCTAAGGACGATAATACTAAATCTAAAAAGACGATCTCCACTTTGCTAATATCTTTTTCAAATTCTAGATTAAAATTATTACAATTAATATTTGCAACGAATGCATGGAGGTCTTCCAACTCACCATTGCAGATTAGTAAAATATGGTCAATAAAACGCTTATAAAAGATGATTCGCTTATTTTTAAAAACATTTTTCTCAAAAAAACCTATAAAAAGATTGGCGTAGGTTGGGGAAAATTTTGTGCCCATGGCGGTTCCACTTATATGTTGATAAAAAAAAAAACATTATATGTAAAATAGTTATTCTTCAATATAAAATTAATTGTATCCAATATAAATATTTTTTGTTGAATAGGGTCGCCTTCCAAATAATAAGTTATTGCTTCCAAACCCAAGTTATGTAAAATATTTGAATATGATGTGCATACGTCCAAGGTACACCATATAAAAGTGTCTTTCCAGACTATTTCTTTAATCAGAGACAGAATATGACCTGTGTCTCTCACATACGACAGTAAATGAATGAGATACCTTTGTAGGTGTGTATCGATATACTGTGATAATGGACTGATGATAGAGTCTATCCCAGAAATGATTGGTCGACCAGGTGGCTCTAAAATATGCTTGTGCACCTTGGGTAAAAAAGAAAAGAATGGGATTTCTTGGTTCTGAATACAGATAAAATTATTTTCTTTCAAAGATAAACAATTATTGCTCCATGCTTCTTCCACCAATTTAAATAGTGCTGCAGAGACTTCTTTTGTAGGATCATTACTTAATTTTCTATAGTATTTTGGATCATTCAATATTCTTTGGGATTCTTTATCATAATATTCACAATTCATAACCAATTCCCTCCCTTGTCAGCTCTTTAATGGCAAGCTAAATTCTTTATGGAATTAGATGATGTAGTGCTATTTTTATAACACATTGTGAAGAAGTTATAAAGAGCGTTTTGATAAAAAATGTCAATATAATCCCCCTTACTTTCAGTGGGGAAGAATTTACTGCGGGGGGGATGGGGGGGGGGGGGAGGGGTTAATCCTGTGGGGATGGGATCCTCTATTTCAAAGAGTTCTTTTTCATCATTCGTAGTGGTTAAACTATTCATATTCATAGAGAAATGTCAACGAAGAGTTAAATTCTTGATAAAGCTATTCAAATCTACAAATACATCATAGAGGTTCGCTTTGCTAGAAGGACAAAATGACAACCCCTTGGCTGAAATCTCTGCCTCCTTCCGCAAAAGTATATAGTTCAATATGTTGAAGATACCCATAGTGCGAGCCTCTAAACTATCGATTTCTATATTTTGCAAACCATTTTGGGTTTCTTTGCTATTTTTGCAGAAGCGTTTACCGCCTCTTTTCCCCCTTCTTCTTGAAGACTTCATTTCCTGGATGTTGACACAGGAGAAAGTGGTTGGTAAAACTAGAAGATTTTGGATTGGGTATCTGTAGATAAACTGGGAGTTGCTATTTGAGAAGAATTGGATACTTTTAGAAGGAGAAGGGGATCTATTGTTTGGAGTGTCTGTGATGGACAGGGGATATTGGGTTCCTTTAGTGGAGGGTTGGAAATTGTGTTTATGGTAGGGTTTGGAGGTCGAGGAATTGTTGGGCTGAATTCAAAAAAACTAGGAGGGGAGTCAGCCATAGGAGAGCGGAGAAGAATTGTTTCAATGGGGTGAGTATTAACTGTTATAGGAGATAAAATCGTCACACGCTTATTTTTCTTACATTTCTCCATATTTATCTTCTGAGATTTATCATTTTGTAAGAATTCCTTGTACTATTACCAATGTTTGTCTATGGAGATTGTATGGCAGGACATGAAGATGCGCACTACAGGCTACTGTCCTTGTCTTATGCCTGTAAAGTATGTTGTCAGATAAGCATGAATAATATTTAAGTCACAAAGCTTGGAACCCCACTCAGGTAGCTACCTTTAGTAGCTTCCCTTTTACAATAATGAAGTCTGACTGCAAATGTTGCAACAAGACATGGGATGGTTTGTGTGGAGCTGGGATGGAGTCCAGGGCCACACCTGAGGCTTCTATATTGTGCTGGGTTGACCATCTTTGCTGAACTAAAAAGTTCAAAGATGTATAAATAGGCTCATATACACTGGACTTGGATATATGCTGACTTCTTTATTATTTCATTTAAGTTGGCAAATGGAAGAGTTTCCATTAGAAGTCAGGGTTATAGTCTTAAATGTGGCCCTGATGATGTTGATGGGCCCTTGACAAAAGAAGAGTTATACTTCACATATAGAATAGGAAAAACCCCAGCAGAAAAACCTCTAGGGAACCTTGGCTGATGGACACCCTCCCTTAGGTCACGGATTTCCATTGGGGAGGACAGAAACCAAGCCCAGAATCTGATTATTGATGCAGTAGATAACCCACAGCTTCTGTGAATATATCTACTGTATTTATAGAAAATCTGGTCATGTCCACTGATGAAAACAGAGACTGAGCTCTGCCTATTGATGCAGCAGATATCCTTTTTGTGTGTATATGTCTAGCTGAGGAAAGTTTGGTAAATGTCACACCAGTGGTTGATGCAGCAGATAGCTAACTTTTTCAGAGAATGCATCGTACGGCGAAAAGACCAGTAGGAACATCATGTCCGGTGGTCCAGCAGATAACTCACTTGTCTGTGAGTATAGATAACTGTGGAAAGTCCAGGTAAATGTCATGTCTGGTGATGCAGCAGATAACTCATTTTTTAGTGAATATACTGTATCTTATTGTGGAAAGTTGAGAACAGGGCCACGCCTGAAATCTACCTCTTTGTGCCACAGATTTGGAGATTTCCTGTCTTCTAAGTGTATCTTGTAGAATGATGAAGGCATGTAAAAAAACACCGCTTCCTCTAATGGTGCAAGCAGTCCTGGATAATCCTCACTGGCAGGATAACAACCGGCGGATAATAGAACCTATGAAAAGAAAGGTGATTATAAAGAACTAGGACTTCATACTACAGAATACTAAATATCGTCACTGAGGCCAGAAGGCAGTGGAATCTTATCCATACCGTACCATAGTCCCATCATTAACAGCGAACATCTGATTCACGTGAATCATCATCACTGATTGACATCACACTACATGGAGTTAAGGAAGATGGAATAATACCTCTACAGTGCCACCTATTGGAAGGCAGCATTCCTTCAAGTCAAAGTTAGACTCTTTATACAAGCCTTGTAACAATAACCGAGAATTGAAAGCAAAGCTAGACTCCATACACATACAGCTGTTTCAGGGTTTTTGCCCTTCATCAATGTGCAGCAGGATTCTGGCTGTGCTAGTGAGAGGCCTGGGACGGTAATCAAAAACGCTATCTTTTCCCAAGGAGAAAAGATAGCGTTTCTGACAACATGGAGTTTATCATTACACTTACCTCTTATTATGCTTTCCTCGCCTACATTTTCACTTTTTTTCTTCTTTCCTCAGTTTTATTGCAGCTTTTCTCAAATACCTTTGAACTGAATATTCTGATCAGAAAGTACGGGAAAAATGTTAATAATAAAATCTTATATTTGTCAATATCTTTATATAGTAGAGTTATTTTACTCTCACATCTTTAGTCCTGATAACCTGTTATTACATCATATACAGCAGAATTAGATATTTCATCACTGGAATGAATAGCATTTTTATGGTATTGTACTGAATAATATGGACCTGTAGGTACTCCTTGGCCATTATATGGGGCCTTCCTAATGATCTATATTCTTCTATGGGAGTAAATGGTTCTGTAATACAACATATCTTACAGCATATACCACAATGTTCTTACAGAAGCCATTAAACAATACTTCTACGTAAAATTAAGGCACAAAGAAGTTTAATATTGGCTCATATCAGGCCTTGAACACCGTATTCAGGACCAGTGTAAAACAGAAAATATAAAGTATATGGCCATGTACATGGTTATTTACAGAGAAAGTGGGAATACAAAATTTTTTGATTGCAGGCTACAATAAGATGTGCAATAGACCTGTACATACCTGACAATGTGGACAAGGATTGCGCCACTGATTGCCTGCATCAGTTCCAGAAGGTAAAGACTCTCCAGCATCATCCCTAGAGGGTGAAAATTCTCCAACTCCATCTCTTAAGGGTGATGATTCTCCAGCATCATCCCTGGAGGGTAAAGATTCTCTAGCATCATCCCTATAGTGTGAAGATTCTCCAGCATCATCCCTAGAGGGTGAAGATTTTCCACCATCATCCCTAGAGGGTGAGGATTTTCCACCATCACCCCTAGAGGGTGAGGATTTTCCACCATCACCCCTAGAGGGTGAGGATTTTCCACCATCACCCCTAGAGGGTGAGGATTTTCCACCATCATCCCTAGAGGGTGAGGATTTTCCACCATCTTCCCCAGAGGGTGAAGATTCTCCAGCATCATCCCTAAAGGGTGAAGATTCTCCAGCATCATCCCTAGAGGGTGAAGATTCTCCAGCATCATCCCTAAAGGGTGAAGATTCTCCAGCATCATCCCTAGAGGGTGACGATTCTCCAGCATCATCCCTAAAGAGTGAAGATTCTCCAGCATCATTTCTAGAGGGTGAAGGTTCTCCAGCATCATTTCTAGAGGGTGAAGGTTCCCCGGCTTCATCCCTAGAGGGTGAAGATTCTCCAGCATCATCCCTAGAGGGTGAAGATTCTCCAGCATCATCCCTAGAGGGTGAAGATTCTCCAGCATCATCCCTAGAGGGTGAAGATTCTCCAGCATCATCCCTAGAGGGTGAAGATTCTCCAGCATCATCCCTAGAGGGTGAAGATTCTCCAGCATCATCCCAAGAGGGTGAAGATTCTCAAGCATCATCCCTGAAGGGTGAAGGTTCTCCAGCATCATCCCTGGAGGGTGAATATTCTCCAGCATCATTCCTAGAGGGTGAAGGTTCCCCAGCATCATCTCTAAAGGGTGAAGATTCTCTAGCATCATCCCTAGAGGGTGAAGATTTTCCATCATCATCCCTAAATGGTGAAGATTCTCTAGCATCATTCCTAGAGGGTGAATATTCTCCAGCATCATTCCTAGAGAGTGAAGGTTTCCTAGCATTATCCTTAGAGGGTGAAGATTCTCCAGCATCATCTCTAGAGGGTGAAGATTCTCCAGAATCAGCTCTAGAGGGTCAAGGTTCATCAGCATTATCTGTGTAGATTCTCCAGCATTATTTTTAGAGGGTGAAGATTTTCCAGCATCATACCTAGAGGGTCAAGGTTCATCAGTATCATCTGTAGTGGGTGAAGGTTCTCCAGCATCATTTCTAGAGGGTGAAGATTCTCCAACATCATTTCTAGAGGGTGAAGGTTCTCCAGTATCATTTCTAGAGGGTGAAGGTTCTCCCGCATCATCCCTAGAGGGTGAAGGTTCTCCCGCATCATCCCTAGAGGGTGAAGGTTCTCCCGCATCATCCCTAGAGGGTGAAGGTTCTCCCGCATCATCCCTAGAGGGTGAAGGTTCTCCCGCATCATCCCTAGAGGGTGAAGGTTCTCCCGCATCATCCCTAGAGGGTGAAGGTTCTCCCGCATCATCACTAGAAGGTGAAGATTCTCCTGCATCATTTTTAGAGGGTGAAGATTCTCCAGCATCATCCATAGAGGGTGAAGGTTCTCCCACATCATCACTAGAGGGTGAAGGTTCTCCCGCATCATCCCTAGAGGGTGAAGGTTCTCCCGCATAATCCCTAGAGGGTGAAGGTTCTCCCGCATCATCCCTAGAGGGTGAAGGTTCTCCCGCATCATCACTAGAAGGTGAAGATTCTCCTGCATCATTTTTAGAGGATGAAGATTCTCAAGCATCATCCCTAAAGGGTGAAGATTTTCCAGCATCATCCATAGAGGGTGAAGGTTCCCTGGCATCATCCCTAGAGGTTGAAGATTCTCCGGCATCATCTCTAAGGGGTGAAGATTCTCCAGAATCAGCTCTAGAGGGTCAATGTTCTTCAGCATCATCCCTAGAGGGTGAAAGTTCTCCAGCATCATTTCCAGAGGGTGAAGATTCTCCAGCATCATTTCTAGAGGGTGAAGATTCTCCAGCATCATTTCTAGAGGGTGAAAGTTCTCCAGCCTAATTTCTAGAGGGTGACGGTTCTCCAGCATCATTTCTAGAAGGTGAAGATTCTCCAGCATCATCTGTAGAGGGTGAAGATTCTCCAGAATCAGCTCTACAGGGTCAAGATTCATCAGTATTATCTGTAGAGGGTGAAGATTCTCCAGCATTATTTCTAGAGGGTGAAGATTTTCCAGCATCATTTCTAGAGTGTGAAGTTTCTCCCACATCATCCCTAGAGGGTGAAGGTTCTCCCGCATCATCTCTAGAGGGTGAAGGTTCTCCCGCGTCATCTCTAGAGGGTGAAGGTTCTCCTGCATCATCACTAGAGGGTGAAGCTTCTGCCGCATCATCACTAGAGGGTGAAGGTTCTCCCACATCATCACTAGAGGGTGAAGGTTCTCCCGCATCATCTCTAGAGGGTGAAGGTTCTCCCGCATCATCTCTAGAGGGTGAAGGTTCTCCCGCGTCATCTCTAGAGGGTGAAGGTTCTCCTGCGTCATCTCTAGAGGGTGAAGGTTCTCCCGCATCATCCCTAGAGGGTGAAGGTTCTCGCACATCATCACTAGAGGGTGAAGGTTCACCCGCATCATCACTAGAGGGTGAAGGTTCTCCCGCATCATCACTAGAGGGTGAAGGTTCTCCAGCATCATTTCTAGAGGGTGAAGGTTCTCCAGCATCATTTCTAGAAGGTGAAGATTCTCCAGCATCATCTGTAGAGGGTGAAGATTCTCCAGAATCAGCTCTAGAGGGTCATGGTTCATCAGTATTATCTGTAGAGGGTGAAGATTCTCCAGCATTATTTCTAGAAGGTAAATGTTCTCCTGCATCATCCCTAGAGGGTGAAGGTTCTCCTGCATCATCCCTAGAGGGTGAAGGTTCTCCAGCATCATCACTAGAGGGTAAAGGTTCTCCAGCCTCATTTCTAGAGGGTGAAGGTTCTCCAGCATCATTTCTAGAAGGTGAAGATTCTCCAACATCATCTGTAGAGGGTGAAGATTCTCCAGAATCAGCTCTAGAGGGTCAAGGTTCATCAGTATTATCTGTAGAGGGTGAAGATTCTCCAGCATTATTTCTAGAAGGTGAAGATTCTGCAGCATCATCCCTAGAGGGTGAAGATTCTGCAGCATCATCCCTAGAGGGTAAAGACTCTCCAGCATCATTCCTAGAGGGTGAAGGTTCCCCGGCATCATCTCTAGAGGGTGAAGATTCTCCGGCATCATCTCTAGAGGGTGACGGTTCTCCGGCATCATCTCTAGAGGGTGACACTTCTCCGGCATCATCTCTAGAGGGTGGCGGTTCTCCAAATTCAGCTCTAGAGGGTCAAGGTTCATCAGCATTATCTGTAGAGGGTGAAGATTTTCCAGCATCATCCCTAGAGGGTCAAGGTTCATCAGCATCATCTGCAGTGGGGGAAGGTTCTCCAGCATCATTTCTAGAGTGTGAAGATTCTCCAATATCATTTCTAGAGGGTGAAGGTTCTCAAGCATCTTTTTTAGAGGGTGAAGGTTGTCCTACATCATCCCTAGAGGGTGAAGGTTCTCCCGCATCATACCTAGATGGTGAAGGTTCTCCTGCATCATCAGTAGAGGGTGAAGATTCTCCCACATCATCACTAGAGGGTGAAGATTCTCCAGCATCATCCCTAAAGGGTGACAATTCTCCAGCATCATTTTTAGAGGGTGAAGGTTCTCCAGCATCATCTCTAGAAAGGTGAAGATTCTCCAGCATCATCTCTAGAGGGTGAAGATTCTCCAGCATCATTTCTAGAGGGTGAAGATTCTCCAGCATCATGCCTGGAGGGTGAAGATTCTCCAGCATTATTCCTAGAGGGTGAAGGCTCTCCAGCATCATCTCTAGAAAGGTGAAGATTCTCCAGCATCATCCCTAGAGGGTGAAGATTCTCCAGCATCATCCCTAGAGGGTGAAGATTCTCCAGCATCATCCCTAAAGGGTGAGGCTTCTCCAGCATCATCCCTAGAGGGTGAATATTCTACAGCATCATTCCTAGAGGGTGAAGTTTACCCGGCATCATCTCTAGAGGGTGAAGATTCTCCGGCATTATCTCTAGAGGGTCAAGGTTCATCAGTATTATCTGTAGAGGGTAAAGATTCTCCAGCATTATTTCTAGAAGGTGAAGATTCTGCAACATCATCCCTAGAGGGTGAAGATTCTCCAGCATCATTCCTAGAGGGTGAAGGTTCCCCGGCATCATCTCTAGAGGGTGAAGATTCTCCGGCATCATCTCTAGAGGGTGACGGTTCTCCGGCATCGTCTCTAGAGGGTGACGGTTCTCCGGCATCATCTCTAGAGGGTGACGGTTCTCCGGCATCATCTCTAGAGGGTGACACTTCTCCGGCATCATCTCTAGAGGGCTGCGGTTCTCCAAATTCAGCTCCAGAGGGTCAAGGTTCATCAGCATTATCTGTAGAGGGTGAATATTCTCCAGCATTATTTCTAGAGGGTGAAGATTTTCCAGCATTATCTCTAGAGAGTGAAGATTCTCCGGCATCATCTCTAGAGGATGACGGTTCTCTGGGATCATCTCTAGAGGGTGACGATTCTCCACAATCAGCTCTAGAGGGTCAAGGTTCATCAGCATTATCTGTAAAGGGTGAAGATTCTCCAGCATTATTTCTAGAGGGTGAAGATTTTCCAGCATCATCCCTAGAGGGTGAAGATTCTCCCTCATCATCACTAGAGGGTGAAGATTCTCCTGCATCATCCCTAGAGGGTTAAGATTCTCCAGCATCATTTCTAGAGCGTGAAGGTTCTCCAGCATCTTCTCTTGAAAGGTGAAGATTCTCCAGCATCATCTCTAGAGGGTGAATGTTCTCCAGCATCATTTCTAGAGTGAAGGTTCTCCCGCATCATCCCTAGAGGGTGAAGGTTCTCCCGCACCATCCCTAGAGGGTGAAGGTTCTCCCGCATCATCCCTAGAGGGTGAAGGTTCTCCCGCATCATCCCTAGAGGGTGAAGGTTCTCCCACATCATCACTAGAGGGTGAAGGTTCTCCAGCATCATTTCTAGAGGGTGAAGGTTCTCCAGCATCATTTCTAGAAGGTGAGGATTCTCTAGCATCACCCCTTGAGGGTGAAGATTCTCTAGCATCACCCCTAGAGGGTGAAGATTCTCTAGCATCACCCCTAGAGGGTGAAGGTTCTCCAGCATCATCTCTAGAAAGGTGAAGATTCTCCAGCATCATCTCTAGAAAGGTGAAGATTCTCCAGCATCATCCATAGAGGGTGAAGATTCTCCAGCATCACCCCTAAAGGGTGATGATTCCCCAGCATCACCCCTAGAGGGTGAAGGTTCTCCCGCATCATCCCTAGAGGGTGAAGGTTCTCCCGCATTATCACTAGAGGGTGAAGGTTCTTCAGCCTCATTTCTAGAGGGTGAAGGTTCTCCAACCTCATTTCTAGAAGGTGAAGATTCTCCAGCATCATCTGTAGAGGGTGAAGATTCTCCAGAATCAGCTCCAGAGGGTCAAGGTTCATCAGTTCTATCTGTAGAGGGTGAGGATTCTCCAGCATTATTTCGAGAAGGTCAAGATTCTCCAGCATCATCCCTAGATGGTGAATATTCTCCAGCATCATTCCTAGAGGGTGAAGGTTTCCCGGCATCATCTCTAGAGGGTGACGATTCTCCAGCATCATCTCTAGAGGGTGACACTTTTCCGGCATCATCTCTAGAGGGTGACGATTCTCCAAAATCAGCTCTAGAGGATCAAGGTTCATCAGCATTATCTGTAGAGGGTGAAGATTCTCCAGCATTATTTCTAGAGGGTGAAGATTTTCCAGGATCATGCCTAGAGGGTCAAGGTTCATCAGCATCATCCGTAGTGGGCGAAGGTTCTCAAGCATCATTTCTAGAGTGTGAAGATTCCCCAATATCATTTCTAGAGGGTGAAGGTTCTCAAGCATCATTTCTAGAGGGTGAAGGTTGTCCTGCATCATCCCTAGAGGGTGAAGGTTCTCCCACATCATCCCCAGATGGTGAAGGTTCTCCCACATCATCACTAGAGGGTGAAGATTCTCCCGCATCATCACTAGAGGGTGAAGATTCTCCAGCATCATCCCTAGAGGGTGAAGATTCTCCAGCATCATTTCTAGATGGTAAAGGTTCTCCAGCATCATCTCTAGAAAGGTGAAGATTCTCCAGCATCATTCCTAGAGGGTGAAGATTCTACAGCATCATTCCTAGAGGGTAAAGGTTCTCCAGCATCATCTCTAGAAAGGTGAAGATTCTCCAGCATCATCCCTAGAGGGTGAAGATTCTCCAGCATCATCCCTAGAGGGTGAAGATTCTCCAGCATCATCCCTAGAGGGTGAAGATTCTCCAGCATCATCCCTAAAGGGTGTGGATTCTCCAGCATCATCCCTAGAGGGTGAATATTCTCCAGCATCATTCCTAGAGGGTGAAGGTTCCCCAGCATCATCTCTAGAGGGTGACGGTTCTCCGGCATCATCTCTAGAGGGTGACGGTTCTCCGGCATCGTCTCTAGAGGGTGACGGTTCTCCGGCATCATCTCTAGAGGGTGATGGTTCTCCGGCATCATCTCTAGAGGGTGATGATTCTCCAAAATCAGCTCTAGTGGGTCAAGGTTCATCAGCATTATCTGTAGAGGGTGAAGATTCTCCAGCATTATTTCTAGAGGGTGAAGATTTTCCAGGATCATGCCTAGAGGGTCAAGGTTCATCAGCATCATCCGTAGTGGGCGAAGGTTCTCAAGCATCATTTCTAGAGTGTGAAGATTCCCCAATATCATTTCTAGAGGGTGAAGGTTCTCAAGCATCATTTCTAGAGGGTGAAGGTTGTCCTGCATCATCCCTAGAGGGTGAAGGTTCTCCCACATCATCCCCAGATGGTGAAGGTTCTCCCACATCATCACTAGAGGGTGAAGATTCTCCCGCATCATCACTAGAGGGTGAAGATTCTCCAGCATCATCCCTAGAGGGTGAAGATTCTCCAGCATCATTTCTAGAGGGTGAAGATTCTCCAGCATCATTCCTAGAGGGTAAAGGTTCTCCAGCATCATCTCTAGAAAGGTGAAGATTCTCCAGCATCATCCCTAGAGGGTGAAGATTCTCCAGCATCATCCCTAGATGGTGAAGATTCTCCAGCATCATCCCTAGAGGGTGAAGATTCTCCAGCGTCATCCCTAAAGGGTGTGGATTCTCCAGCATCATCCCTAGAGGGTGAATATTCTCCAGCATCATTCCTAGAGGGTGAAGGTTCCCCAGCATCATCTCTAGAGGGTGACGGTTCTATGGCATCATCTCTAGAGGGTGACGGTTCTCCGGCATCGTCTCTAGAGGGTGACTGTTCTCCGGCATCATCTCTAGAGGGTGATGGTTCTCCAGCATCATCTCTAGAGGGTGATGATTCTCCAAAATCAGCTCTAGAGGGTCAAGGTTCATCAGCATTATCTGTAGAGGGTGAAGATTCTCCAGCATTATTTCTAGAACGTGAAAATTCTCCAACATCATCTCTAGAGGGTGAAGATTCTCCAGCATCATCCCTAGAGGGTGAAGATTCTCCTGCATCATCCCTAGAGGGTGAAGATTCTCCAGCATCATCCCTAAAGGGTGTGGATTCTCCAGCATCATCCCTAGAGGGTGAATATTCTCCAGCATCATTCCTAGAGGGTGAAGGTTCCCCAGCATCATCTCTAGAGGGTGACGGTTCTCCGGCATCATCTCTAGAGGGTGACGGTTCTCCGGCATCGTCTCTAGAGGGTGACTGTTCTCCGGCTTCATCTCTAGAGGGTGATGGTTCTCCGGCATCATCTCTAGAGGGTGATGATTCTCCAAAATCAGCTCTAGAGGGTCAAGGTTCATCAGCATTATCTGTAGAGGGTGAATATTCTCCATTATTATTTTTAGAACGTGAAAATTCTCCAGCATCATCTCTAGAGGGTGAAGATTCTCCAGCATCATCCCTAGAGGGTGAAGATTCTCCAGCATCATCCCTAGAGGGTGAAGATTCTCCAGCATCATCCCTACAGGGTGAGGATTCTCCAGCATCATCCCTACAGGGTGAATATTCTCCAGCATCATGCCTAGAGGGTGAAGGTTCCCTGGCATCATCTCTAGAGGGTGACGATTCTCCAAAATCAGTTCTAGAGTGTCAAGGTTCATAAGTATTATCTGTAGAGGGTGAAGATTTTCCAGCATCATCCCTAGAGGGTCAAGGTTCATCAGCATCATCTGTAGTGGGTGAAGGTTCTCCAGCATCATTTCTAGAGTGTGAAGATTCTACAATATCATTTCTAGAGGGTGAAGGTTCTCCAGCATTATTTCTAGAGGGTGAAGATTTTCCAGCATCATCCCTAGAGGGTCAAGGTTCATCAGCATCATCTGTAGTGGGTGAAGGTTCTCCAGCATCATTTCTAGAGTGTGAAGATTCTACAATATCATTTCTAGAGGGTGAAGGTTCTCCAGCATTATTTCTAGAGGGTGAAGATTCTCCAGCATCATCCCTAGAGGGTCAAGGTTCATCAGCATCATCTGTAGTGGGTGAAGGTTTTCCAGCATCATTTCTAGAGTGTGAAGATTCTCCAATATCATTTCTAGAGGGTGAAGGTTCTCAAGCATCATTTCTAGAGGGTGAAGGTTGTCCTGCATCATCCCTAGAGGGTGAAGGTTCTCCCGCATCATCACTAGAGGGTGTAGATTCTCCCGCATCATCACTAGAGGGTGAAGATTCTCCAGCATCATCCCTAGAGGGTGAAGATTCTCCAGCATCATTTCTAGAGGGTGAAGGTTCTCCAGCATCATCTCTAGAAAGCTGAAGATTCTCCAGCATCATCTCTAGAGGGTGAAGATTCTCCAGCATCATTTCTAGAGGGTGAAGGCTCTCCAGCATCATATTCAAAGGGTGAAGATTCTCTAGCAGCAGCACTATAAGGTAAATATTCCTTCTGTTTGTTTGGTAGAAGAACACACAAGGAGTTATCACATCAGGAGAATGCTGCATTTCACTTGCAGATTCTGCAGTGCTGGAAATGTATGCTGGCCACAGTGATGATCAGTTATCACCAGTGGCTTCTGAAGCCAAAATGCTAGCAATGAACAATCATGGGGTGGTAGAAGCTGCGTTTTCTATTGTGTTACTCATGTGCTTATTTGGTGTTCTGTCTATACATCAGCCGGGGGCTCCCAATGATAACCCCAATATATACTCGAATTACTGAGTCTTATGCACTGTACTCTGGGAAACACGCTGGAGATGACTTTGGATCTTCATTGTCCATCATGCCAGTACTAAATACACACGGGGAAAGATGAGGAAAAACAGTTTAAATGCAGTTTATAGCAGAACTGACTTCAATATCGTAATCTTCCTAATATTTTTCAATATAAACTGTATATCTTATGCATTTCCTGGTCACATACTTACTGTAGAAAGTTGATCAGAAGATGATATAATATTTTGGAATTCTAGGCAATCATTGTCCTTGCTTGTGTTTTCCTCATCCTCTGAAACCATATGGTGATATCTCTCTGAGCGAGCTTCAAATCAAAAATGTCCAAGTGTTATCAGAGATCGTTAGTACAACACACGGTACAGACATAATCACCGTTTTATCACTAGTAATGATGGGAACTGATTGTCACATAATGGAAGAAAAGAGAAACAGCAGCTTGGTCCAGATGACCTCTCTACTTACTGTCAAAGTAGCTAGTGTGCATGTTTGACACAAGCTGAGGATTGTACTCTGGCTTCTGACTTAGCATGTTGTCAAAGTCACTCAAGAATGGATGAACCTTGATCTCATTTGCTGCTCCTGGAAAGGAAAAACAAAAAATGATGTAGACATTACCAGAGACGACTCCATATCTATACAATTTATCATAACTGAAGACATAACAGAGCCGACATGAAGGGAAGTTATAGATCATCACATATATTGGAAGTCATAGACATAACAGAGCCGACATGAAGGGAAGTTATAGATCATCACATATACTGGAAGTTATAGTATGAAGAACTGGAGATGGACAGGCAGATAAAGTCGAGCTTTTCAGTGCTGATCCTCATTGACATGATCTTCATGTCTGGTCACGGAGTCCTAAGTGTAATGAGAAAATTTTAATTGTATTACATACGTTAACTATTCCAAGTTTTGCTATCTGTTATATAGAAAAGCAAATATTGCAGAAAATACATTGGATTGTAATATAAAGTAATGGTTCTTCCTAACACAGCAAATATCTAAACCAATGACATTTATATCACATCTCCTATCATATGGATTATTCTATTTCCCTCCAACAATCTTATTCACACATGTTAAAAAGGAAGAAAAATATGTTTATCAAATGGTAAGAGGAAGGAATATCAAAAGAAGAATATTTTGTGGTCTGCATAAACTGTAGGGCAAGTGTTAGAAAAGCCAAAGCTAATAATGAATTGAGGCTTGCAACAAAGCCCAAAAGCAATAAAAAAGGATTTGGGGGTATGTCAAAAGCAAAGGAAAAGTCAAAGATGCTATTGGATGCTTACAAGAGGAAAACAATGAATTCGTTAAGAATGATGTTGAGAAGGCCAAACTTTTAAATTCCTATTTTGCATCTGTTTTCTCTCAGAAAGTAGGTGGAACATCAACTGATCTTCCCTGTGCTTCTGGAGGAATAAAATAATGCAGGCTATGTATAAGCAGAGAGATGGTGAGGGAACACTTAGCTAACTTAAATCAATTCAAGTCTCAAGGTCCAGATGAATTACATCCTAGGGTACTATAGGAAGCAGCTGAGGTAATTGCTGAACCACTCGCCATAATCTTTGAAATTTCCTGGAGAACAGGAGAAGTCCCAGAAGATTGGAAAAGGGCGAATGTTGTCCCTATCTTCAAAAAAGGGGAGAAAGTGGATGCAGGAAACTACAGGCCTGTGAGCCTGACTTCTATATCGGGAAAGATCTTTGAACAAATTATTAAACAGCATGTATGCCAGAACTTGGATAAAAATGGAGTAATTAACCAGAGTCAGCATGGGTTTGTAACAAACAAGTCATGCCAGACGAATCTAATTTCCTTCTATGAAAAAATCACCAACTGGGTTTATCAGGAAAATGCGGTGAATATTGTATATCTTGACTTTAGTAAAGCATTTGACAAAGTATCTCATACCATACTTATTGAAAAAATGACCAAATATGGGACTGACAAGGCAACTGTGAGGTGGATTTACAACTGGCTGAGTGATTGTACTCAAAGAGTGTTCATAAATGGCTGCACATCCAAGTGGAAGAATGTATCAAGTGGGGTACTACAAGGCTCTGTCCTGGGCCCAGTGTTGTTCAACATTTTTATAAATGAGGGAAGTGACCACATTTGCTGACAACACAAAGCTATGAGGGATAGCTTACATTAGAGAAGAAAGAAGGTATTCAAAAAGATCTAGCCAAGCTTGAACAGTGGGCGGCTACTCACAGAATGGTATTTAACAGGGAGAAATACAAAGTCCTACACCTGGGCAAGAAAAATGAAAAAAGCACATACAGAATGGGTGGAATTGGGCTAAGCAGCAGCACATGTGAAAAAGACTTGGGTATACTAAAAGATCATATACTGAACATGAGTCAACAATGTGATGCAGCAGCAAAAACAGCAAACACAATTCTGGGATGTTTTAAGAGAAGCATAGAGTCTAGATCACGTGAGGTAGTTATTTCCCTCTACTCTTCCTTAGTCAGACCCTATCTGGAATACTGTGTCCAGTTCTGGCCAACCCACTTTAAAAAAAACATTGACAAACTGGAGCAAGTTCAGAGAAGAGTTACCAAGATGGTGAGCAGTCTGCAAATCATGTCCTATGAAGAACGGTTAAAGGATCTGGGAATGTGTAGCTTGCAAAAAAGAAGGCTGAGAGGAGCGTTCAAATGAATGGGTTTCATATTTGTGTGTCTCGCAATGCACAAATCTCACACAATTTTTTTGGCTGTGTGAACCTGGCCTTAAAGGATCTGAGAATGTTTAGCTTGCAAAAAAAAGAAGGCTCATCCGAGGAGACTTAATAGCAGTCTACAACTATCTGAAGGGCTGTCACAGTGCAGAGGGATCAGCCCTATTCTCATTTGCACAAGGAAAGACTAGAAGGAATGGGATGAAACTAAAAGGGAGGAGACACAGATTAGATATTAGAAAAAACTTTCTAACAATGAGGGTGATCAATGAGTGGAACAGGTTGCCACAGGAAGTGGTGAGTTCTCCTTCAATGGAAGTCTTCAAACAAAGGCTGGACAAATATCTATCTGGGATGATTTAGAGAATCCTGCACTGAGCAGGGGGTTGGACCCAATGACCCTGGAGGTCCCTTCCAACTCCAGCTTCCATTCTATGATCTTAATATAAACAATGTTTATGGTTTCCCTATCAAATGGTGCAGAACTTACAAGGAATACATGTAGGATGATCTCCACTGACCACCAGTCATCAGACTTTTCTGGCCCGTCCTCAGGATCACATCTGGGACTTGGTATTTCGGGGTGCCTTAAACCTACAAATCAATGGACAATAAAGGTGATAAACAACAATAATAATTATGAGAAGTAATATCAATGGGAAAGATTTATAGAAGGAAAAGTAGCAAAGAAGAAGAAGTAGATGAGATCTGTAAGGTAAGGAAGAAGCCAAGTTCCTGCAAGTAAAGCCAACCTCTCAATCACTGGCGATTGACTTCAATTGACTTCAATGGAACCCAGCCATGCGGAAAACGCTCTGAAATAGAGCATGCTGTGATTTTTCGTCCGTGAGCAGAAAATGCAATTGGTTTTCACTAGAGATGAGCGAGCACCAAAATGCTCGGGTGCTCGTTACTCGAGACGAACTTTTCGCGATGCTCGAGGGTTCGTTTCGAGTAACGAACCCCATTGAAGTCAATGGGCGACCCGAGCATTTTTGTATATCGCCGATGCTCGCTAAGGTTTCCATTTGTGAAAATCGGGGCATTTCAAGAAAGTGATGGGAACGACACAGCAACGGATAGGGCAGGCGAGGGGCTACATGTTGGGCTGCATCTCAAGTTCACAGGTCCCACTATTAAGCCACAATAGCGGCAAGAGTGGCCCGCCCCCCCTCCCAACAATTTTTACTTCTGAAAAGCCCTCATTAGCAATGCATACCTTAGCTAAGCACCACACTACCTCCAACAAAGCACAATCACTGCCTGCATGACACTCCGCTGCCACTTCTCCTGGGTTACATGCTGCCCAACCCCCCCTGCACGACCCAGTGTCCACAGCGCACACCAAATTGTCCCTGCGCAGCCTTAAATATATCCCATTGCATTGCCCATCACAGCTGAGGTAATGTCGTGCTTAATGCAGGTGGGCTTCGGCCCACACTGCATACCCCAGTCAGACTGGGGTTCTTTAGAAGTGGACACATACAGTTACAACTCCCTGTGGACCCATGGCATGGGTGGCTCCCTGGAACCCACCGGTGCTACCTAAATATATCCCATTGCAGTGCCCAACACAGCTGATGTAATGTCGTGCCTAATGCAGGTGGGCTTCGGCCCACACTGCATGCCCCAGTCAGACTGGGGTTCTTTAGAAGTGGACACATGCAGTTACAACTCCCTGTGGACCGACGGCATGGGTGGCTCCCTGGAACCCACCAGCGCTACCTAAATATATCCCATTGCATTGCCCAACACAGCTGATATAATGTCGTGCTTAATGCAGGTGGGCTTCGGCCCACACTGCATGCCCCAGTCAGACTGGGGTTCTTTAGAAATGGACACATGCAGTTACAACTCCCTGTGGACCGACAGCATGGGTGGGTGCCAGGAAGCCACCGGCGGTACATAAATATATCCCATTGCAGTGCCCAACACAGCTGATGTAACGTCAGCAGTAATGCAGGTGGGCTAAAAATTAATTTGATTACACTGTAGGCGAGGGCCCCCAAAAATTGGTGCACCAACAGTACTAATGTACCTCAGAAAAATTGCCCATGCCCAACCAAGAGGGCAGGTGAAATCCATTAATCGCTTTGGTTAATGTGGCTTAATTGTTAACTAGGCCTGGAGGCAGCCCAGTTAAAATAAAAATTGGTTGAAGTGAAAGTTTCAACGCTTTAAAGAGCATTGAAACGTATAAAAATTGTTTAAAAAAATTATATGACTGAGCCTTGTGGGCCTAAGAAAAATTGCCCGTTCGGCGTGATTATGTGAGGTTTCAGGAGGAGCAGGAGGAGGAGGAGGAATATTATACACAGATTGATGAAGCAAAAAGGTCCCCGTTTTTGATGGGGATAGAGAACGATGCTTCCATCCGAGGGTGCAGCCTACGTATTGCTTAGGTATCGCTGCTGTCCGCTGGTGGAGAAGAGAAGTCTGGGGAAATCCAGGCTTTGTTCATCTTGATGAGTGTAAGCCTGTCGGCACTGTCGGTTGACAGGCGGGTACGCTTATCTGTGATGATTCCCCCAGCCGCACTAAACACCCTCTCTGACAAGACGCTAGCCGCAGGACAAGCAAGCACCTCCAGGGCATACAGCGCAAGTTCAGGCCACGTGTCCAGCTTCGACACCCAGTAGTTGTAGGGGGCAGAGGCGTCACGGAGGACGGTCGTGCGATCGGCTACGTACTCCCTCACCATCCTTTTACAGTGCTCCCGCCGACTCAGCCTTGACTGGGGAGCGGTGACACAGTCTTGCTGGGGAGCCATAAAGCTGTCCAGGGCGTTAGAGAGTGTTCCCCTGCCTGTGCTGTACATGCTGCCTGATCTCCCCGCCTCCCCTGCTACCTGGCCCTCCGAACTGCGCCTTCGGCCACTAGCGCTGTCGGATGGGAATTTTACCATCAGTTTGTCCGCCAGGGTCCTGTGGTATAGCATCACTCTCGAACCCCTTTCCTCTTCGGGTATGAGAGTGGAAAGGTTCTCTTTACACCGTGGGTCAAGCAGTGTGTACACCCAGTAATCCGTAGTGGCCAGAATGCGTGTAACGCGAGGGTCACGAGAAAGGCATCCTAACATGAAGTCAGCCATGTGTGCCAGGGTACCTGTACGCAACACATGGCTGTCCTCACTAGGAAGATCACTTTCAGGATCCTCCTCCTCCTCCTCCTCCTCCTCTGGCCATACAAGCTGAAAGGATGACAGGCAAGCAGCATGTGTACCCTCAGCAGTGGGCCAAGCTGTCTCTTCCCCCTCCTCCTCATCCTCCTCATGCTCCTCCTCCTCACCGCGCTGAGATATAGACAGGAGGGTGCTCTGACTATCCAGCGACATACTGTCTTCCCCCGGCTCTGTTACCGAGCGCAAAGCGTCTGCCTTTATGCTTTGCAGGGAACTTCTCAAGAGGCATAGCAGAGGAATGGTGACGCTAATGATTGCAGCATCGCCACTCACCACCTGGGTAGACTCCTCAAACTTTCCAAGGACCTGGCAGATGTCTGCCAACCAGGCCCACTCTTCTGAAAAGAATTGAGGAGGCTGACTCCCACTGCGCCGCCCATGTTGGAGTTGGTTTCCACTATAGCTCTACGCTGCTCATAGAGCCTGGCCAACATGTGGAGCGTAGAGTTCCACCGTGTGGGCACGTCGCACAGCAGTCGGTGCACTGGCAGATTAAACCGATGTTGCAGGGTGCGCAGGGTGGCAGCGTCCGTGTGGGACTTGCGTAAATGTGCGCAGAGCCGGCGCACCTTTCCGAGCCGGTCTGTCAAGCATGGGTAGCTTTTCAGAAAGCGCTGAACCACCAAATTAAAGACGTGGGCCAGGCATGGCACGTGCGTGAGGCTGCCGAGCTGCAGAGCCGCCACCAGGTTACGGCCGTTGTCACAAACGACCATGCCCGGTTGGAGGCTCAGCGGCGCAAGCCAGCGGTCGGTCTGCTCTGTCAGACCCTGCAGCAGTTCGTGGGCCGTGTGCCTCTTATCTCCTAAGCTGAGTAGTTTCAGCACGGCCTGCTGACGCTTGCCCACCGCTGTGCTGCCACGCCGCGCGACACCGACTGCCGGCGATGTGCTGCTGCTGCTGACACATCTTGATTGTGAGACAGAGGTTGCGTTGGAGGAGAAGGAGGAGGAGGGTGGTTTAGTGGAGGAAGCATACACCGCCGCAGATACCAGCACCGAGCTGGGGCCCGCAATTCTGGGAGTGGGTAGGACGTGAGCGGTCCCAGGCTCTGACTCTGTCCCAGCCTCCACTAAATTTACCCAATGTGCCGTCAGGGAGATATAGTGGCCCTGCCCGCCTGTGCTTGTCCACGTGTCCGTTGTTAAGTGGACCTTGGCAGTAACCGCGTTGGTGAGGGCGCGTACAATGTTGCGGGAGACGTGGTCGTGCAGGGCTGGGACAGCACATCGGGAAAAGTAGTGGCGACTGGGAACTGAGTAGCGCGGGGCCGCCATCATATTTTTGAAAGACTCCTTTTCCACAACCCTATACGGCAGCATCTCCAGGCTGATAAATTTGGCAATGTGCACGTTTAACGCTTGAGCGTGCGGGTGCATGGCGGCGTACTTGCGCTTGCGCTCAAACACTTGCGCTAGCGACGGCTAGACGGTGCGCTGAGAGACATTGGTGGATGGGGCCGAGGACAGCGGAGGTGAGGGTGTGGGTGCAGGCCAGGAGACGGTAGTGCCTGTGCCCTGAGAGGGGGGTTGGATCTCAGTGGCAGGTTGGGGCACAGGGGGAGAGGCAGCGGTGCAAACCGGAGGCGGTGAACAGCATTCGTCCCACCTTGTGGGGTGCTTGGCCATCATATGTCTGCGCATGCTGGTGGTGGTGAGGCTGGTGGTGGTGGCTCCCCGGCTGATCTTGGCACGACAGAGGTTGCACACCACTGTTCGTCGGTCGTCTGCACTCTCAGTGAAAAACTGCCAGACCTTTGAGCACCTCGGCCTCTGCAGGGTGGCATGGCGCGAGGGGGCGCTTTGGGAAACAGTTGGTGGATTCTTCGGTCTGGCCCTGCCTCTACCCCTGGCCACCGCACTGCCTCTTGCAACCTGCCCTGCTGCTGCCCTTGCCTCCCCCTCTGAAGACCTGTACTCAGTAGGCATAGCAAACCAGGTGGGGTCAGTCACCTCATCGTCCTGCTGCTCTTCCTCCGAATCCTCTGTGCGCTCCTCCCTCGGACTTACTGCCCTTACTACTACCTCACTGATAGACAACTGTGTCTCATCGTCATCGGCCTCCTTACCCACTGAAAGGTCTTGGGACAGTTGCCGGAAGTCCCCAGCCTCATTCCCCGGACCCCGGGGACTTTCCAAAGGTTGGGCATCAGTCACGATAAACTCCTGTGGTGGGAGAGGAACCATTGCTGCCCAATCTGAGCAGGGGCCCGAGAACAGTTCCTGGGAGTCTGCCCGCTCCTCAGAATGTGTCATTGTAATGGAGTGAGGAGGCTGGGAGGAAGGAGGAGCAGCAGCCAGAGGATTCTGAGTTGCAGCAGTGGACGGCGCAGAACTGTGGGTGGACGATAGATTGCTGGATGCACTTTCTGCCATCCACGACAGGACCTGCTCACACTGCTCATTTTCTAATAAAGGTCTACCGCGTGGACCCATTAATTGTGCGATGAATGTGGGGACGCCAGAAACGTGCCTCTCTCCTAATCCCGCAGTAGTCGGCTGCGATACACCTGGATCAGGAGCTCGGCCTGTGCCCACACCCTGACTTGGGCCTCCGCGTCCTCGGCCGCGTCCACGTCCTCTAGGCCTACCCCTACCCCTCAGCATGCTGTATTACCAGTAATGCAGAAACAGAACGCTGTAATTAAATGTGCCGCTTATTGACCTGTGTTTGGAGGCTGACTTCGCTTACGGAACGCCAGGAAATAATTTTGCGCAAGCCTGCTGTAACACTTAGCTGGCTGCGTATGAATGAGGAGGACTACTACACCCAGCACAGACCCAGAACACTGAGGACAGTCACAGCCAGCCCAAATAGATTTTTTTCCCCAATTGTTTTTGCAAAGGCCCACTGCCTATATTCAATCAATATATCTCTTCTCTCTCTGCGTCACCACTTCTGGCCCTGGAGTATGTCAAAGAACTGCAGAGTGTTGCACTGTGGACTGCAATACAGCGGTGATTTAACAGCCCAGACAGAGCCAGGAAATAATTTTGCGCAAGCTTGCTGTAACACTTAGCTGGCTGCGTATGAATGAGGAGGACTACTACACCCAGCACAGACCCAGAACACTGAGGACAGTCACAGCCAGCCCAAATAGATTTTTTTCCCCAATTGTTTTTGCAAAGACCCACTGCCTATATTCAATCAATATGTCTTCTGTCCCTGCCTCACAATATATGTGTTCTGTCCCTGCCTCACAATATATGTGTTCTGTCCCTGCCTCACCACTACTGGCCATGCACTATATCTAATTACTGCAGGGCGCAATGCTCTGCACGGCCGATATACCAAAAAAAAAAAAGTGCAACACTGCAAAAAGCAGCCTCCACAGTACTGCACACGGTTAGATGTGGCCCTAAGAAGGACCGTTGGTGTTCTTGAAGCCTAAAATACTCCTAACGCTCTCCCTATAGCAGCTCCACCTAGACAGCACTTTCCCTAAAGTATGTCAGAATAAATCTGTGCCGAGCCGCGGCAGGGGCCGATTTTTATACTCGGGTGACACCTGATCTCGCCAGCCACTCACTGCAGGGGGGTGGTATAGGGCTTGAACGTCGCAGGGGGAAGTTGTAATGCCTTCCCTGTCTTTCTATTGGCCAGAAAAGCGCGCTAACGTCTCAGAGATAAAAGTGAAAGTAACCCGAACATCGCGTGGTACTCGTTACGAATAACGAGCATCTCGAGCACACTAATACTCGAACGAGTATCAAGCTCGGACGAGTACGTTCGCTCATCTCTAGTTTTCACTCATGTGCATGAAAAATCACTTTTTTCATTGCTTGCTATAGAAGACAATTGCTGCGGAATCCGCGGGTAGACGCCCGCCACGGATTTACGCAGCAAAAATCTGCTTGTGTGCATGAGCCCTAAATCACAGCAAAAGAAGGAATAAGAAAAATGTAATTCTTTGTACACTTTTTAAGTTATTCTATACATTGTACTTTGCAGCAGAACAATTATTCTTATGTACTGCTGGATAGCAAGCAAATGTCATCTTAGTATCTTCTAGCATTACCATATAATGGGCTGCAATTACTCTACACATTACACATTATATTCAGGTGCAAATGCAGGAGGAACCACTAAATGCTATGCTACTTCAGTTCATCTCACCGTATCCCCCCACCTCCTTGTGATGAGATTACAAAGTGCTGTTTGGTTGCCATTGCAGCCTGGAGCCTTCTAAAGGCCCACAGGGCTGCCATAACTGATTGCACCTGGTGGCACCAGTCAATTGTTGAGCTGTAAGCAAGTGAAAAGAACAGGTCTTGAAGAGTATCTCCAAAAGACAGATGTTGTAAGGTGTTCCTAAGTCCTCGTTCACACAAGCGCTGTTTTTGCGCATTATAGGCGTGTGAAAAGATCGCAGCCATACTGCACTAAAGATCGGCTGAACGGGTGAATTCACATGATCCCAGGTGCGTGGTTTCCAGCTCCCATAGGAGTCTATTGAAAGAACGCACCAAAGATAGGTCAGGTCCTACCTTTTCTCACACCACGGTCCTTAGATGCGACCTTCCACACACATGTCCTATAGGAAACCATTGGTTCTTATAGAAGCGCGCCTCTGATGCACAAAAACAGCGCTCGTGTGAACTCGGCCTAATATACAGTGGTTAGTTCCTACCAAAAATAGTCCAAGGACGGACATCTGGTGAACTGATGACAGCTCATTGATATGTGTGGAGAGTGAAGGCTAGCCATCTGGACCGACCTAGCGGATGAGCTATTGTAGCATGAATTGCTTTAAAAGTTATTGCTGACTTTAAGACTAAGGCCTTATTCACATGATCGTTATATCGCGGCTAATTTAGCCACGCAAAAAAAAATCATGACTATCTGAAGCATTGTTTCCAATCTAGTCATTCAGATGAACGATTTTTTTGGTACGCAGAAATATCGGAGCAAACGATATAGCACATAAGCGCGTTATTTCAACGACTGGAATTTCATTCTGTGGAAAAATACAGGTTTTGCCCTATCTTTGGACCGCACAATGCAGGAGGCTCCACAGACTGTCAGTAAGTTTGAGGAAGTTTAGCAACGGCTAACGGCACTAGAGGCATTTAAAAGCGATTACTAGTAGTTCTACCGACTGAGGGATTTTGGGGCTGCAGCATAATTTCCCTGCATTACACTGCAGCCAGCTGTGTGAATGGACGGAAAAATCGCGAATAATAGACGCGATTTGGTTGCAGCAATTCTTCATAAAATCGCAATGCTTGTGTGAAAGAGGCCTTAAACTGCAATACCAAAGCAAGCCACTATGCTACTGACAGAGTTCTGAGCATTCAGGCTATCTGCAGCAGCTTCTCATCAACAGATTGACATGGTTCCTGAGTGGCGGACCCACACCAATCTACTATTGATGAGCTAAGGATACGTTATCGATAGTTTTAACCTGTTGTGAGGGGTTAATTCTAGATTTTCCCTTGTCTTAGAATAAATAAGAAAATACATTTAATTTCTTTTCCAAATTTTCTTCTTATCTATCCTGTTCTTGCTATATGACCCTGAATCTGTTCCCATATGCCTTATCAGTTCTCTCCCATGTCTTCTTTCCTTGAGAAACTCACTCCCTTCTAAGAAGCCTGTCCAAGGACTTATGTTTTGATACAGTTGTCACCGGGCATAGATGTATTGTTCCTGTAAGAAATGTCTTTGAAAGATATATTGTTCATTAAAAATTTGCAGATGTTCCGCGGCCTTGGGCATGCGTAGTAATCAAATAACTACGTCAGCAAAAATCTCCTATAATTGTAACCTCTTTGAATAAACTTTCACTTCGCTTATGACAATCCATGATACATGTGACTGTCTATTCTGCGTCGTCTGAGTACTCACATTTAAAGACTAATTCGGAAGCAGACAGCATCAGCTCAACGGTCTGGTTTTGACCCTAACACTGTAAAACTGTTTTAAAGGGAACCTGTCAGCAGTTTTTTTCCTTATGAACTAATATCATCATGATAAGTATGTAACATTCCTCTTTCCAACACTTTGTGTTATGACCGTGGCACCTGCGCCCTAAACTCGGATGCTGAAGCATGCAGAGGTAAACTCCACAATTGTGCCCATGGAAAGGAGAGTTTATCTGTGCATGTGCTGGTATCTGAGCTCAGGGCGCAGGCGAGGGATTTTGGAGAGATGTGTGGATGAAACATTAGGCGCAATCCACTTCTGAGGAGGCTAGCACGGTGGGATTTCCAGCTTCACATGGAGCTAATAACTGCCTGTTTACTGTGAATGGAGGCTGCTTTGTGTATGTCTGGCACAGAATAAACCTGCACTTGCTGGTATGCTGACATCCTTATCCTACTTTCTTTGGAATTGCACTTTTTTTGGATGTAGGAAAGACCATAATCTAGAATGGTCTGTTGCATTGCTCCTGTGTGAGGTGGTGGTCCTGCTCTTACAAATATCTCATTCCCCTAGTCCATGTCAGTCATCATTCTGCCTGTAGTATGCACACATTACCTGTCAGAGAACGGTCTCTTATATATCTTGTAGCTCCATCTTCACCTGGGTCATCCATTTTTATCCACGTGGAAAGGGAAGGACTGCCCCTTTCATGCTGTGTGTAGTTGGTATAAAAGGCAGATCTCACCGTCATTTTTCTGTGCAGTGGGCACTGTATAGACCTTTGTCCTGACATCACTGTAGCTAAAGTCCCCTAGCTGCTCCCCAGATGGGGTCCAGGAATACTGCAGCCCATGCCATGACACTCTTTCCTGGCTGCGTGATTTCCTATGTGCAGACGGCCTCTGGTATTGGCTTCCATGGCTGCCCTTAGTTCCTGCTACCAGCATTCTGGCTCCTCCCCAGCATGGGAATAGAGCTACACTCATGACTTGTACCATTACTCAGTTACAACAGCCTCCGCCACTTCAGCTCAGTATGCGCTGCCTCTTGTGCTGCCCTCTTTCTCTCACGCTGAGGCCTCCTGCACACAGGCGGAAATTCCGCGCAGGATTTCCTGCAAAATTTCTGCCCGTTCCCACTACCATAGGATTGCATTAGATAATGCAATCCTATGCAGACAGCCGCGATTTAACCGCGTGAAAACACAAGTGGTAAACAAATCGTGGCATGTTCTATTTCTGCGCGAGCCTCGCAGAGGCCTGCACAGAAATGTCACGGCTGATGCGATGGCTCTGCCCTGTGCATGCACCGGCTAGGCAGCAGGTGGCACATAGCAGAGCGGAGAAGACGCCAGGAGGAGGTGAGCCGTGGGGGTCACTGTAGGGGCATGGCTCGCATCCCACTGCGAGAATTCTCGCAGCGGGATCTGACTTGGCTGTCTGCAGGAGGCCTAAATTTGTGCTGCATCACAGTCTTAAGAAGGGCCAGTGGCCGCTAGAGGTCGCAATTGCGATCTGGCCCCTTAGTGAACGGGGGTCCACGGACCCTCGGCACATACCGCTTCACTGCCATGGCCAGCGGGCCGGCACTCAGGGAAGGGAGGGCAGTTACAAGGAAAGCTGACAGCTAATTAGAGGCTGCAGACTCCCCAGGCACATGCTCTTCCCACTGAGAGACAGCAGTCGTGATTGCTTACACTTACAGATGTAAGACCGGCCTTAACAGCATGGTCAATATCGCTGTATACAGGAGTTGTGTATACATCTACTTATGTATAGTGATATGGAGCATGCTGGTATAACATGGGTAGCTCCAGTATATAATTGCACACTTTACACACAATTATAAATACACATCAAAAACATATGTGGTTTTTGATAGTCTATGCAGTTTCTTAGAAACATATGTGGTTGTTGAATACCGCATGTATTTTTTTAACGTGTTTTTCTAATTGTAGTTCAAAAACACAACAAAAAACATGAACATAGTTTAAGGCCAGTTTCACGCGACCATGAAAATCGTGCAATATTTGTGCGTTGTGAGATGAACAAATGTCGCACAAATATGAACCCTGTTCTTTTGAATAGGGTCATACGCATGAGCGATGTTTTCCCACATTGCATCACGATGTGGGAAACAAATCACGGTAAGTGCTATCTTTGGGTGTGCCCTCGCATGACATCGACCATTGCTCTCAATTTGGCCGGCGGCAGCATCACACCACGTACTAGGTGCACATGCCTGCGATACGAGGTCTTCCCTTTGTAAACAATCCTGACAGCTGCGGCAGAGGATCGCTACTTCCCCAAAGTATTATCTGATAAAGGCAAAACTCTGATCTGTGACTGTCACTTTTATAAGACAAACAATCAACAGGACAGCGCTTCATCAGACAGATCAATAATGATCTCTAATACGTAAGTCCAAGGAAATACACTGAACTTACCCGGGGCCAGGTGGAACTCTTGCTAGATACCCCACCTGCACCATGTAGTGCAGGGTCGCTTCTTGTACAAAGTGGTGACACTCCAAATCTTCTTTATCCTAGTATCTAGGAGAGCCACTCCAGAGGTAAAACCCCACTGTCTCCCGACAATAGGTTAAAAAAATACTCAATGAATATAAAGGGGAAAAAAAGTCCTCCGCACTCTTTAACCCCTATATGACACGGCCCCTTTTTCTTTTTCCATTTTCGTTTTTTCCTCCCCCCCTTCAAAAAAATCGTAACTCCTTTATTTATCCATCGACGTAGCTGTATGAGGGCTTGTTTTTTCGGGACAAGTTGTATTTTTCAATGGTGCTATTTAATGTACCATATAATGTACTGAAAAACTTTAAAAAAAAACGAAAAAAAACCCCGACATTTCGTCATCTTTTAGTGCGTCTTGTTTCTGTGGCGCACGAACGGCAACAAAAGCGACATGATAACTTTATTCTATGGGTCGGTACGATTACTACGATACCAAACTTGTATAGGTTTTTTCTTACTATACTACTCTTTTTTTTTCAAAGACATTTAATTTTTTTCAATTATTTTCTGCGGTCATTTTGTGCGCGCAATAACTTTTTTATTTTTCCATCGACATAGTTGAGCAAGGGCTCATTTTTGTGGGATGTCCTGTAGTTTCCAATAGTATCAATTTGGAATACATACGACTTTTTGATCGCTTTTTATTGCGTTTTTTCTGGGAGACAGAGTAACTAAAAAAGTGCATTTCTGGCATTCTTTATTTTTTTTTCGGACGACGTTCACCGTGCAGGAAAAATAATGCACTACTTTGATAGATCGGACTTTTACGGATGTGGCGATACCAAATACATATTTTTATTTTATGATTTAGATTTTTTAATAATAGATGTGGCGAAAGGGGGGGTGATTTAAACTTTTATAACTTTTTTTTTCTTTTACAATTAAAAAAACTTTATTGATTTTTTTTTTTACTTTACTTTGAAGTCCCCTGGGGGACTTTAACATGCGATGCTTTGATCACTCCTGCAGTATGACGTAATGCTATAGTATTACGTCATACTGCAATTTAACTGGCAGTCTATCAAGCCACCCCACGGGGATGGCTTGATAGGCAGTCTGGTAAGGCAGCCCTGGGGCCTTTCATTAGGCCCCCGGTTGCCATGACACCTGCACGGCTCCCCCGATCTTACCGCGGGGGGGCCGTGCAGGACCCCCGAACATCGTTCGGGGCATTTAAATGGTTAATAGCCGCGATCGGCCAAACAGCCGATGGCGGCTATTGCCTGCGGGTGTCAGCTGTTATAAACAGCTGACACCTGCACTGTATGAAGAGAGGTTGCCACGCAACCCCGCCGCTCCATGACGTACCGGTACATCACGGAGAGGGAAGGGGTTAAAAGAGATTAGGGTCACCCGATATAAATATCCAAATCCAGGTTTATTGACATTATAAGCAATGCGTTTCACCCACTCGGGCCTTTCTCGAGCATAAAACCTTATGTTTGAGAAAGGCCCAGGTGGCTGAAACACGGTGCTTGTAATGTCAATAAACCTGGATTTGGATATCTATATCGGGTGACCCTAATCTCTTTTAAGCCCTTAAGGACATGGCCTATTTTGGGCTTAAGGACGCAATGATTTTTGGCGGATTTTAATTTCCATTTTTCAAAAGCCATAATTTTTTTTATTTTTCCATCGACGCGGCCATATAAGGGCTTGTTTTTTGCGTGACGAACTGTAGGTTTTATTGGTGCCATTTTTGAGTACATAGACTTTAAGGTAAAACTTTTATTATTTTATTTATGATCGCAGGGAGAGAAAACGCATCAATTCTGCCATAAATTTTTGGTTGTTTTTTTTAAAGCGTTAATTATGCAGCATAAATGTCACAATCATTTTTTTTTTGCGGGCTGGTACTATTACAAGGATACCAAAATTCTTTTTTTTTTTAGGTTTTCCCACTTTTCTGCAATAAAAATCCTTTTTTTGGAAATCTTTTTTTCCCTAAATCGCTGCATCCAAAGTCCTGTAAGTTTTATATTTTTCCATGGACTGAGTTCTGTGAGGACTTACTTTTTGTGAGAAAAGCTGTAGTTTTTATTGGTACCATTTTGGGATACCTACGGCTTTTTTGATCACTTTTATAGCGTTTTTTTGGGAGGCAAAATGCTACTAATTAGCATTTTGCCTCCGTTTTTTAGCGTTTTTTAAATGCTTTTTGCCGCACTGGATAAAAAGCATGTTTATTTAATTGTACTTCTCGTTACGGACACGACGATACAAAATATGTGGGATTTCATTTTTTAAAATTTTTTTTTATGCTAATATGAGAAAAAGCCCCCAAAAAGTTTTTTTTTACATTTTTTTTAACATTTTTATTTTTGTACATTATTTTGATCTTTTAGTTACACCATTTGTGTCCCTCTGGGGGACTTACACCATACCACCGATGATCGCTAGGATAAGGCATTGCAGGACTTCTCTCCTGCAATGCCTAATCGCTTATTACAGCGATCATAGGCAATGGTAATACAGGACGCCTGTAGGTGGGATTCTGTTTCCATGGCAACTCGCCAGGCTCCCTGCGATTATATTGTGAGAGCCCGATAACATCATAGATCGCGGCAGTGAAGGGGTAAACAGCAGGGGGCGCATCTCCGACACACCCTCGCTGTTGCAGCGGCAGGCCGGCTATCAGTGACAGCCGTCTCCCGGTGCCGGATAGCGCAAGATATTTTATGATCTAGCGCTATCCACATGACGTAGGGTATGTCCAGTTGGGGGAAGTACCCCGCTGCGAGGATGTAGCCTTACGTCATATAGAGGGAAGGGGTTAAAGAGCGCGGAGGACTTTTTTCCTTTTATATTCAGTGAGTCATTTTTATAAGAGGCATCTGAAAAAAGTCGAAAATCTACCTCCTATCTAATCAGAGGTTCATGTTGCTACTCCGCCCCTCCTTCATGCTTTACACTGCAGCTCTGTTTCAATTTTTGTCTTGTGTACATACAAGACATCACTATGGGATCTGTACATGATTTTTATTACAGTAAGGGCAGAATAATTGCAAAATAAATGTGACCAAACTACCAGTATAAAACAGACTATTGGGTAACTGTCACATGTATACTAAGGTAATGACCTTCACGAACGGTGAAGCCCTGGCTTTAGTATTGTGTCAGGGAAATATTTTCCAGATATTTTCTGCACTCAGTGTTAAATGGTTTAAGTAAATATCTCTGACAATAGACTTTACGTGACTGCAGATTTTTACATTGCGCTACGTTCCTGGTAATTAAAATGCAAATGCAATAGAACAGTAGGTTATTAGTATAAATGTGACTGCAGCTTGTACAGAAGGAACCAACCGGAGACATAGAATAATACGAAATCACAGTAAGACACTTTCTGAATTGTCAGGTGTACAAAGAGGCCTCTTAAATACTTGGCATCCAGGCTTATATTCTTACAAGGCATTGCCATACCTCATTATTCCGAGCACTGGGGTGTGTATGGTGGCTTCCTTTTATTTTATAAGGAACTTGTGGGCTGAACCTGCAACCCCCATCATTAATTGCACTTTGTCTACTTCAGTGGAGGTCTCAAGTGCAGCGATTAACTCCATAATAAGGCTGCATATCTCAATTAGCCAGGGATGGATCCAAGAGTAGGTACACACAGGTAGGTGACATAATACGTAAGGCCGAAAAAAGACACATGTCCATCCAGTTCAGTCTATCATCCTGCATTGTTGATCCAGCGGAAGGCAAAAAAACCCCCAATGAGGTAGAAGCCAATTTCATTTTAGAGAAAAAATTCCTTCCCGACTCCAATCTGTTAATCAGAATAATCCCCGGATCAACAACTGCTTTGAAGTAATCCGTGACTATAACATTTAATATTATAATGCTTGGGAAAGGCGTTCAGACCCCTCTTGTACTATTTTAGTGAGTTCACTATCACCACGTCATCAGGCAGAGAGTTCCATAGTCTCACTGCTCTTACACTAAAGAACGCCCTTTTATGTCGGTGTGGAAACCTTCTTTCCCCTAGATGTAGAGGATGCCCCCTTGTTACCGTCACAGTCCTGGGTATAAATAGATAATGGAAGAGATCTCTGTATTGTTCCCTGATATATTTATACATAGTTATTAGTTTTCCCCTCACCTGACTTTTTCTAAACTGAATAACCACAATTTTGAAAAAGTTTCCCGCCTTTGAACCCGCTCAATCTCTGATATGTTCTTCTTGAGTACCGGTGTCCAAAACTGTCCACAATATTCCATGTGTGGTCTGACCAGTGACTTGTAAATAGGAAGAACAATGTTCTTGTCATATGCCCCTAGACCTCTTTTGATGCACCCCATGATCCTATTTGCCTTGGCAGCAGCTGCCTGACACTGGTTGCTCCAGTTAAGTTTACAGTTAACTAAAATCCCCAAGTCCTTCTCCATGTCAGTGTTTCCCAGTGGTTTCCCATTGTAGTTAAACTGTTGAACAAGTAATAAAGACAGGGTCAGCTTATGTAACACTTTTTCATTTCTCCAAGCGCCTACCAACCACGGCTAACATGGCAATGACAGTATATCAAATAGCGCAATTGTGGAAGCATCTAAAAATATTTTACTGCACAATCTCTCTATGAGGTTGTTAATAAATATTTTAAAAAGAATAGTGCCCAATTCACTGGTAGCATTGACCCAATCAGAGTATGTACCATTAATAACCACCCCCTGTTTTCTATCACTATTTATTGAACTTTGCCCAGCCCAGTGGTGACTTTTAAAAGTGTAACATATTTTGTGGGGTCTCAAAAGCAACGATTACAGGCCCATTTACACGTAACGACTATTGCTCAAAATTCGTTCAAATGAACTAATTTGAGCAAGAATCCTTCCATGTGAATGCAAAAAAAAAAATCGCTCACTTGTTGCTCGCAGTTGTTTAGGCTGAGTTTTCAGTCAGCTTAAAAAACCTCGTTGGCTGCTGGCTTCTCATTCTGTGTAAATGCTCCCTGCTCAGCGTTTCACATAGGAGGTGAGGCGCTGAGCGAGTCAGCGGAAAGTCTTTCACTTTAAATTCTGTGCATGAGTGCTGATGACCTTAGCGGTGACATCAACGCTCATGCAGTTGTTTAAAAGACTATCAGCCCGTGTAAAAGGGCCTTAGCTCCATCAAAGGGCTTAATATCTCAGTTAGCCAGGGATATGTCCAAGGGTAAGCACACAGAGCTGCATTAGTGATCAGAGTTTTCTCTCTATACTGTATGATTTAGCTACGGTAACACTTGTGATAACCAGAGATCAGCCTTTTACATGAAACAGGCAAACACTGAAAAAAATCAGAGGAAGAGACAAATTTTTCAAAGAATGTTTATATGAGTTTACTGAAGGAAAATAGGACCGAATGTCCATTATAACCCTAAGGGCCTGGTGTATTGCAGAGTGTTAAAGCAGCAGAAATGCAGTCCTAAACTCTTGCTCACGACCTGAAGGTTGCAAGTTCAGTCCCCAGGTGGTTCAGATAGCTGGCTCAAGGTTGACTATAGGTCAGTAAAACAAGTACCCATCTTGGTGGGGGGGGGTAATAAATAAATTACCTGAAAGCACTGTGAATAAGTTGGCACTATACAAATAACAAGAGCTCACCCACATGGGCATATGTGGCCCACAAATTAAACAGTGCTAAAATCCCATTGATTTCTTTGGGGCCACTCACACCTCCATTTTTTTCACGTGTGTTACATGTGTATTTGCTGTGCACTGTGTATTGTGCGCGTAAAAAAAATGCATATATTATGTGGGGCACATACACCCATGTGAGTGAGCCCTTAGTATTGTGGAATTATCAGATTACAAAAGGCTAATAATGGAGTCTTTCTACATTTCTCCGTTGCTATTCATAGTATTGGCACCAATGCCAGTTTCAATTAGTCAATTACATTCTAGCTATGTTGTGGCTATGTTCATGAGGCCTGGTAATTATATATGTGTTCTCTAGATGTTTACAGAAATACTATGTTTCTTATACTTGGCAGTTTACAAATGACAACCTCCATATTTCCATGTATCATTGCATTAAACTAATTGTATTTTAGCAGATGGACCAAGGTCACTGTTAAACAGGCTGGACTAGAGGGACATTGTCTTCATTCAGCCTTACAAACTATGTTGCTATGTTACTATGTATTCCTGATATAAAACGTCTTCAGAGCCTTTCGCTTTTTTTTGCATTTAGTTTTGTTGTGGCCTTCTGCAAATTTTCTGAAAAAATCAAGTTTTTCTCCATAATTCTGCACTCAGTACCACATAATGACACAAGGAACACAGAATGTAAGAGATCTTTGTAAATTTTGGAAAAAAGAAAAACTAACCTTTTTTCATTGATGAAAGAATTCAGACCCTTTAGTGTGACACTTGAAATTTAGCTCTGGAGCCTCACATTTCTTTTGGGATGTTTATATCCTTGGTTTGAGTCACCTTTGGTAAATTCAGTTGATTGGACATCATTTTAAAAGACACACCTTTCTATATAAGGTCTTATAATACGGAGCCAAAACCAAGTCATGAGGAGGAAAGATCTGCCTGTAGAGCTAAGAGACAGGATTGTGTGAAAGCACAGATCTGGAGAAGGCTTCAAAAAAATTCCTGCTGCACTGAAGGTTCCCAAGAACACATGCCCTCTATAATTCTTAAACGGAAGAAGTTTGAAACAACCAAGACTCTTCCTGGCCAACCAACAAAACTAAGAAATTGGGGAATAAGGGCCTTGCTAGGAAAGGTGACCAAGAAGCCAATCTTCTCTCTGGCTGAGCTCCAAAGATCCTGTGTGCAGATGTGAGAAACTTCCAGAAGGTCAACCATCACTGCAACACTCCACAATCTGGGCTTTATGGCACAATCGCCAAAAAGAAGTGTCTCCACAGTAAAAGGCACATGAATGCCCACTTGGAGTATGAAAAAAAACACCTAAAGGACTCTCAGACTGTGAGAAACAAGATTCTCTGGTCTAATAAAACCAAAATTTAACTTTTTGGCCTCAATCCTAACCAGGCACCGCTCATTACCTGCCCAATAAAGTGAAGCGTGGTGGTGGCAGCATCATGCTGTGGGGGTACTTTTCAGTGACTGAGTCAGGGAGAGTGTTCAAGGTTGATGGAAAGCTGAATGGAGCAAAGCACAGGGATATGATTAATGAAAACCTTATCCAGAGCGCAAGGGACCTTCGACTGGGCAGAAGTCTTCCAAAAAGCCTATGGCCCTAAGCACACAGCCAAAACAACACAGGAAGGGCTTAGGGACAACTTTATAAAGGTCCCTGATTGACCCAGCCAGAGCCCGGACTTGAATTCAATCTAACATCTCTGAAGAGACCTGTAAATGGTTGTCCGGAGACAGCCCCCATCCAACCTGACAGAACTTCAGAGGATCTGCAGAAAGGAATCTCAGAAAATCCCCAAATCGAGGTGTGCAAACCTTGTGGCATTATATCCAGGAAGACCGGAAGCTGTAATAACTGCCAAAGGTGCTTCAACTAAGTACTGAGTACAGGGTGTGAATACTTATGTCAATGCAAAATGTTAGTTTTTCATTGAATTACAAAGATTTCTAACATTCTGTTTTCACTTTGTCATTATGGGGTATTGAGTGCAGAACGATGGGGAAAACTTGATTTTTTTTAAAAATTTTGCACAAGATCACAACATAACAAAATGTAAAAAAGGGAAAGTGTCTGAAGACTTTCCAAATGCATTATACTTGTAGCTTACAGCAGTGGTGCAGGAGATGCCATTTGGGACATAAACTATGCTTCTGGGCCCTGTGGTAGAGGCGGACTTTTGAGCATCTCTTGAGTTTCATTGGCTTCATTAAATGGCTGCTGACAGCACTGTTAGTAAATTGGATGGAAATATAAAATGTCTTGCTTTATTCTTAAAAGGGGTTGTCCCTTTTAAGACTTTTATCTGCTTTATTCCCCTCTATGACACATTGATCCCTATCCATCCCACAGAAGCAAATGGACTGGTGGTTACACATTCTCACCACTACTCTACTCACATGGATCTTTCTGGGTACGCACATATCGAGAGTGCAGAAGTTAGGATTGCTGGGGGTCCCAGCAATTGGAGGCCCAGCACTCAGGATAGGGGATAAATGTCTTTAGTGGGAAAACCCCTTTAAATGTAACATTTCAATATGTTTTCATAACATACTATATATTTGAGTGTAACAAGAATAGATCAGGAGTAACAGTATAAAAACCCTGTAGTCATACAAAAACCTCTTCTAGCTGTTGAAATATATGGGGGTTTCGTTAAAACACAGGTATCACATTTTTTAATATACTACACAACTTACAGCACAGAGAGACTGCATGCTGATGCTGCTGTGATCTCAGCACATTATTAGCAAGCAATTTTGTTCTAAAAGGTAGTTGTAATTTGCAGTAGGTCTCCTCTTACATCACGCCATACTGAATACAGTATGCAGCCTGCAAGTGAAAGAAGCTAGAAAATAATACAGAGTACTCATTGTATTAGAAATTCACACTTACACATTGAGGTGCATATCTGAAGAGGTTTAGAAGTGGTTCATCAGCGAGTCTGATATAATGTTAACTAGTAATTATTAGGAAATTATAGTACCAGTGTTTCTGCTACATGCACGTCACACACACAGCCCAGCTATGTAGCTTTCGCATATCTGCTGCACGTGATTTACAAACGTTAGCTGGTGCTGAGGTGACATTGTGGCTTGTCGCTGTGCCATGCAAGCTGCATTAGCTTCACAGCGGCGTTGAACCCTCTATGGTGACATGTTTGCACGACAGCGATAGTTTGTTTCAACACTGGACAACAGTTGACGATTAGATAAAGGCTGGACTGGTGTTGGGATTAGCACTTGAGATGACATGATATCAAGTTCAGGAGATGTGACGATTGTGGTGAAGGACTGTGCTTCAATGTTGTTGGTCAGTTTGCACTGCCAGCTATGTATAGGGACATTTGTGAGGTGTCATTTATTGGAGTCTCCACACAGGTGACCAGCTGTCTCACAACCAGCTACAAACTGTCAGACTGAGTACTGCTGTATCCATAGCAACTGAGGCCACAGGGGTTTGTGGGGGATGTAGTCCGCTCATAATCCCTCTTTCAGCTCAGGGACCATTTGACCATTTAACCATGATGGTTACATCATCGCAGGTCCTGTCAGCACACAAGCTATGTATGTGTACATTTGTTAGGTGTCATTTATTGGAGTCTCCACACAGGTGTCCAGATGTCACACAAGCAGGTACAAACTGCCAGACTGAGTACTTATGTAACCATAGCAACTGAGGCCGCAAGGGTTTGTGGGGGATGTAGTTTGCCCATAATTCCTCATTCAGTGCTGGAGGAGGATAAAAGACCTGTGATGAAGTCACCGTCAGGTGGTCAGGGGGTGGAGCTAAGAGCTGGTAACTGATATCACAGGTGCTGTCAAGCTCTGCATATAATTCACACATCATACACGGACTGACGGACAAGTGGTCGTTAGCACTTTGACTAGTAATTATTAGGAAATTATGGTACCAGTGTTTCTGGTGGTGCAATGCGCCACATCCATTATGATCCCTACACATCACACACACAGCTCTACTACATGCATCATGAGCACACAGCTCTACTACATCCATCTTGATTCCCACACATTACACACATACAGCTCTGCTACATGATACATCCATCTTGATTCCCACACAAGACAAACACAGCTTGGCTCCTCCCACAGCAGTGACATCACCACAGGTCCTTTAGCTAACTGGTGTCTTCTGTCAAGACCACTGAGTTGTGTCTGAGATAATAACGGTTTAGTTGTATTCTCATTGTGTTATTTTTGTCCTCCCCTTTTCAAGAGCCCTAACTTTGTTGTTCTTCTGTTGGTCAGGCTGTGTGTTTTATATATGTTGTAGGACCTTCGATGACGTCAACAGGGGTGGAGCGATGATGTCACCAGGGGCGGAGCATGAGAAGCACTCACATGCATACTCACTGACAAGTGGTCGTTAGTATTTTGACTCATAACTATTAGGAAATTATAGTACAAGTGTTTCTGATGGCACAATGCGCCACACATCTCTGCTACATGCACGTCACACACACAGCTCTGCTACATTGCTTTTGCATGTGAGCTGCATGTGGTTTACAAACTTCAACAGCTCGCTGAGGAGACATGTTCGCTCATGGCTTTTCCTATGCATACTTCAGCTGGATGCATACTTTAAGTCCTATTTGTACAAATATTTGTACCTTTTTACTCTTTTTCCAACTCACTAGACACTTTTCTAAAAAGTGGGCAGGACTAAGAAGGGGTAGGGTGCACTCGCAGCTCAACAGATTTACTTTAATTAAAGTAAACTGGCATAAACTGTACTTTTGGTGCACAGATGCACGAAATCTATTAGGTTTTGGTGCACCCTACCCCATTGACCAGTTTTATTGCGTTTGGCAATAAATCCGGTGAATGAAATGCCAGACCTTGTAAATATATTCCTATATCACTGAGCTACATTTGAGTTAATAATGAGAAGGTGAGTATTGGTAGCAATGAGGCAGTAGTAAAAACATGCACTTAACAGTCCCACGGAAGTCTATGGGAGTATGTCAATATTAGCATGGAGGCCCAGAGGTCTCTGGCCTACAGTAAAGCTTGAAGGAACATGGCACTTTCTCACCTAAATGTCCCCACCAATGTAAACTTCTGACATATCTTTATGACAGACTAGATATTTTATAAAACCAGAGGTAACTCCAATTGCTCTTCATGGAATATTTATTTTCGTGAATCCATCCCATACCAGGTACTTTTCAATAAACTGGTCAACAGAACACACATTTACTTACAGCAGACATTTATTTAGTGTTTCATTTTTCATCTGTTTTATAAAACTAAAAAAAGAATATAAGTAGGTGTCTAGCGGGTTATAGTTGGGTAATACTATCTGCCACATCAGCCAATTTTGCTTGCATGGTGCCATCAGTCTCGCAGAGAATATCATTTGTTGAATTCAGGGTAGTAGCGGAGTATCCAGATTTTTCCTTTTTCTTCGGATTGCCTGAAAAATTACATAAATAATTATTTAGAATTAAATAATCAGCCATTAAAATATTTTCATGACAAAAATTTAAAAAAAGAAATTCTATACTCACCTATTCCTCCCCAGGCAGTCTTCTTACCGCATCTTCTTCTCACTGAGCTTCTCCAGTCCCCCGGGTCACCTCAAGGCTAGCTGGCTGGATCCTCCTCTTCTTGTTATGAAGCCTGCATTCCCCACATTCTTCTTCCTGCAAGTTAGTGAAGGTTACGTCCCTGTGAAATAGTGTTCACTGGCTAGGAAGGAATGCTGCACATGCGCAGTCTCTGCAATAGCTCAGCACTCCCTGCTAGGCTGTGAACTAGTGACGTAGCATACATTGCCGAGCAGGAAAAATGTACTGTGAATGTACGCTTTGTCATAGGAAGCAAAAGAATTAGCCAGCTGGAGGTGAGGTGACTCCCTGGGACTGCAGGAGAAGATCGACAGGGAGAAGATGCTGTAAGTAGACTGCCTGGGGAGGAATAGGTGAATATAGATTTTTTTTTTATGACAGAATCCCTTGAGACAGCCAATACTTGTCTGTGAAATTCCCCGTGGTTCAAATGTCGCTGCTCTGGTGCTCGCAGCCTATTTCTGTTTGCTTTTCTGATTACATCATGTTGACGCATTACCTGGTGTAACAGGCCAGTGTGCATGCCAATGTGCATGGCATGAGAAATATGAGTAAACCATTATCATGATGACAAGATTAGGCGTTATGGTTTATCTTTGTCCCCAAAAAAGTAGAGGGGGTCTCATCTTAAAAAAAAGAGGGTTTGTACTTATTGTTTTGAGTGAGGGGCTTCACTAACATTGGTCTGGTTGAATGGCTGAACCCTATTGTAGCACTCAATCCAACAGTTTCTAAATCGAAATGCATATTGTGTATAAATGCATTCCAAACAGAACATACACCCCCAGATGTTGGGCTTTGGGCCTAATGCAAAATCTGTAACAGGCCCCCATCTAGCATGTGCCATTTATAGTACTGGTGTCTTCTTGTGTGGCAGAGAGAGCTTTGGGCTACCACTTCACACAATATAGCTACCCTCCTAAAGAATTGTTCATTGGTGGGGGTCCACCATCTGGGATCCCGGTCGATGACCTATTTGCTGGGCCAACTGTCATCATGCAGGAGACAGAAAGCTTCATGCACTGTGCAGTGGCCCAGCATAGTATGGCAGCGAATGGGAGCAGTATCTGTAACACCACGCTGGGCCATTACACAATGTACGGAGCTATCTGCTTCTTGCTCCATACAGGGTGACAGCTGACATGGCAAACAGCTGATCAGTTGGGGTCCCTGGTGCTGGATATCTACTTATCAGCTATTGGTGAACTAGAGAATACTTTAGAGAGCTGGTTAGTGCCAACATCGAATAGACAATAGTTAAATAGTTACATACCTTAGTTGATAAGACTGAAAAAAGAAACAAGTCCGTCAAGTTGAATCTATAATTCTACTGTGTTGATCCAGAGGAAGGCAAAAACCCACAATGAGGAGGGAAATAATTTTTTGGAGGGTCCACCAGGTGCCATTTTTACTACAGCACTTGAGGGACATCTTAGCTAAGTGGTCATCAAACTGCCAACTTCAAACTGAGCACCCAGTATATGTACTACTTGGTGTAATGAGTGCCCAGTTTTATCTTATCTTTTTCTCCCAGGCTCCCTAAGAGGGCACCCCATCTCAAGCATCCCTGGGACTTCCTCAGTGGTAAACCTGGGGTCGGCAATTTGCTAAAACATAGACCTCGTTTACCTGAGCTTGAATTACCTTTATGTTTTGTTTGTTTGATTAGGGTACCTACATTTACACTATCTTGTATTTTGCCACAATGATAGTGAACCAAACTCCTCCGTGAGGTCCCTGTAAACTGTGTTTCTGTAAGTCCTAACCTTTTAAAAATTACCAATTAAATTTCTTCTTTTATCTAAGTTGTCTATACTGTGAAGGGAATAGTATGAGGGAAGCCAATGTGACAAACCTTACTTATCAACTACATCATTGTAATGCATAGTACTGTCATTATGGTAGAACATATAATCACAATATTGTCACTGCCGAGAAATCAGATATAAAGCTATTGGAGAAGAAAACTGCACAACGGCTAAATAAATATGGTCCCGGCTTCTTTTGTAAGATGTTCTGATGTAACTGCTTTTTGTGGTACAATGTGTCATACATGAATATAATATTTTTTGAAAACTAATTAAAGGTATAACCATATAATACTAATTGAATTGTACATTATATACATTGGAACAAAGATAGCACTGGAGTAAAGGATGCCAAGTGCATTAAGAGGCTTACGTCTCTTAATAAATTTATACCGGTTGAGAGCCGACGTAGGTTTTAGCTATAGTTTCTGGTATTAAATTATAGTAAATATGACAGGCTGAAAATGACCGTGCCTCCTAACGTAGAGCCCCCAACCATTGTTTAAAAAGCTGGCAGGAACTGGCATTACTGCTTAAGAAGTCACAATTTTAGCACTTGTGTATAGTGTATATTGGTGACATCCATTTCTCCTGCACATGTGCATAACCTTACATTTATCAATACTGAATTTCATTTACCATTTTTCTACCCAAGCCCCCAATTTATCTAGGTGTGTTTGTAGCCACATATTGTCCTCCTTTGTATTAATTATCTTGTATAATGTCGTATTGTCTGCAAATATCGATAGTTTACTGTGCAGCCCCTCTATTAGGTCATTGATAAATATATTGAACACAATGGGGCCTAATACTGAACCCTGTGGCACCCCACTAGCAATGGTGGCCCAATCAGAGTACGAACCATTTATTCCACCCTCTGCTTTCTATCTCAAAGCCAGTTCTTTACCCAGATACACACGTTTTTCGCCCAGACCAAGCTTTCTCATTTTATATATTAACCTATAATGCGGTACGGTGGCAAATGCTTTAGAGAAATCCAGATATACAAAATCAAGACTCTCCCAGGGCCAGCCTAGAACTTACTTCAACATAGAAGCTGATCAGATTGTTCTGACATGATCGACCCGTCATGAACCCATGCTGATGAGGGGTTATACTGTCATTTTCTTTGAGGTATTCTAGGATGGCGTCTCTCAGAAACCCTTTGAATATTTTTCCAATTATTAAAGTGAGACTTACCGGCCTATAGTTACCAGGCTTTGTTTTAGACCCCTTTTTGTATATTGGAACCACACTGACAATGTGCCAATCCTGGGGTACAACCCTGGTCTCAATAGTGTCCCTAAATATAAGACATAGCAGTCTATCTATCACGTTACTTAGTTCTCTTATAACCCTTGGGTGTATTCCATCTGGGCCAGGTGATTTATCAATTTTAATCCTACATAACTGGCTCTGCACTTCCTCCTGTGTTAGGCATACAATACTTAGCAGGGGGTTTGTTTTCTTCCCCTGCATCTTGGGTGACATTTCTTTTTCATTCGTGAATACACTTGAGAAAAAAACAATTTAATATATTTGCCTTCCCCCCAATTGTCTTCTATGGTTTCTTCTGCATTATTTGTTAACCGACCAATGCTCTCAGTGCAAATCCTTTTACTGTTTATATAATTGAAGAATAGTTTAGGGTTATTTTTGCCCTCAGACTATCATTTGTTTTCTAATCTAAAGAAACACCTCAAGGGAACCAAATTTGCCTCCAATCCTGACACAACTGCAGCGGCTGACACCTGGTTTGCTGCTCGCCCAAAGGAATTCTATCTGGATGGGTTGAAGAAGTGGCAACATCACAGTCATTGATACCTGACTATCTAGAATAACTGTGAAATTTAATGGTTCTATATAAATTTTTTATGGTCAAAAATAAGGACTAATCAGCATTCACCTGTAGCAAGACAGGAGTAGCCAATCAGCCCAAGGATCATGGAAAGGAGATTTGATGGTCAAGGAAAGCATCACATTGACTTAATCAAGTTCCATAAATGGGAACCCTGATTTTGATCCCTGACACCTTTTTTTCAATGTACACCGCTAGTGTTCTACAGTAGTCGGACAATAAATAATTTTCTTGCTTTACCATTTCCCATGCCTATGTCCAAATGACAGAAGAGCCTAAATGTCTCCTACAAGTACTTTATGACCTCTTTGAGGACATATGTAAAATACAATTAAAAAAGCTATTTAAAACTTTTGGTTCAAATTACCATGTAAAAGGTTCTATAACAATAAAAAGTAGCCCTATTTGTCCTCAAAAATTATTTGGACCAATAAAAAAGACATGCTTGGTCAATGAAGACTGAAATACTCTTGTTGTTAAGGGGTGTCATTTCTATAGGATTAATGGAGTTCTATAAATCTGATTACTTCTAAAGAACATTTGTATCAGACCTTCTCATAGAGGGCCGCACTACAGTGCCCCAGAATAATTAGATTCCCCTTGTGAAAGCTATAAAATTCTGATTTGTATGGATGTATGAGTTATAAACATGCCACTAATTCGGATAAAAGTGCTTGTTTCCCTTTGTGCGTGTTGCACATTTGCTAATGAATAGGTAAATGTGCCAATTTAAAATTGAAAATGTTTTAGGGGAAGAACAAAACCACAAAGCAATAATTATTCCAACTAGAATGGAAAAATGAAATCCCATCATAAACTGTTTATTTCTACAGAGCAGTAAAAGTACTCCAAAATGGAAAGAACTGGGCACTTCATCTACCTATTATACCACTAGGAGGGCACAGCGAATGTTCTGTCAATAATGATATTTTATTTCCACAAGAGATAATCTTTTCATTAATGTTGATTAATTTTAATTTCTCTACATATGAGAAAAAACAGATTGAAAGGCGTTGTCTGAGAGTGAAAATAAAGAAACCCAGACAGATGAGAAAATTAAAAAACAGAGAAAAAACTTGTACTAACCTTTGGATTGGCCGCCAACACTGTGCTGCAGTAATCACATGCTGTTCATATGATTATTCAGCCAGTTACCTGGCTCAGCGGGCATCTGAGCGTGAACAGGGCCGCCTGGTAAATGGTGCTGCTGCACCACCAATGAACAGCAGAACAAAGGATAGCATTTATGGTAATGTAAGCACTGGGTCTTAAGAAAATGGGGTCCAAATATACAAATGTAGCAGTTGTTAACATAATTGACACATTGTGATAACTCAATTTACAGCATTGTAGTACACTGTAGCTAAGTTATCGGAACACATTAAGGTCTCATGTCCACAGCATTAATCAATTTACAAAATCCGCGTGGGTCTCCTGCGTGTGCAATCCCCGCCCATGGAGAATCATTGGGCACCCACAGGTAATTAAATACCTTTGGATGTTTGGCATTCCGATCACACGCGCGGGAAAACAATTGCAGCATGCTCCATTTTTATGTAGTTTTCCCGCACGGACGCCTGCCATTGAAGCCGACTTCGGGAAAACAGGAGTTTAAAAAAAAAGGCACGGCACATGCGCGCCGCATGTCACCGGCATCCTGAGCCATGCAGAAGAAAGAAGATCTAGCCGCCAAGGAGGAGAGCCCCACAGCATCCGGACAGGTGGGTAAAATGTATTTTTTAGTCTCATGTCTGTGGGCCAGATGGAATCCGGTGCAGGATTCTGCACAGGGAAACCGTGCGAGCCCATGGACATGAGGCCTAAATGTCAAGTTAACATTTGCCATGTTTTTAAGTGCAGGATGTCACCACTAGTTAGAATAGCACAGCATATGCAGCATGGTAGCTACTAATACCCCTGCTGTGGGCGAGTGCAGGAAAGAGGCCTGCTGGGGCAGTTGCTACAGCAAGAAAGTACCAGTTGGGAGAGAGGGGCACAGACCTATTTTGAGGCCCAGTAGAGCAGGCCTCGATATAGTCTCCGGCTGGGGCTGAATGACAGTCAGCATGGCTGTGCTGAGCAGAGGACAGCCATATACGGAGAGTACAGTCCAGCCAAAGTGTTCTTGGGGAGGAGTAGAGGTAGTTTTCCTGCCTGTTATCATGTGACCTGTTCACTGTTTTCTTGCAACATTTAAAATTTCTGTGCCCTCTTGTGGTGTGTCAGGAATTATAATCCTGTACGCTAAAGTTTAGCTTGTATTGCAAAAACCATCACTGCCTATGTCTGTTATTATTTTCTGTGCCATTACCATCTCCTACATTTTAGACCTCTACTCTCTGCTGACTCCGTCCCAGTCTACACAGCCAAGCTACCAAGTGAGCTGTTGAGAACATTAAGCATCAGCCTATTGTGGCTGATCTAGTGGTCAGTGTGAAAACAACCTACACTCACCCTTTTCACTGCCACTCTGTTCCAGTCCCCTCTGGTTCTAAACCGCCACTTACTTCTGCTTAGTGTAATGATGTGCTGTCCAGCATGTGATAAGTGCGGCCAATCGCTGGCCTCAGCTTTACCATGGAAAAGGCCTGCAATTGGCCACAGTGATCACTTGACCTGTAAGCTAGTAGTGAATGAGATGGCACAGATTGAAGTGGTGAGAAGGAGCAAAATACATGAGTTTAGGTTATCCTTTTTGTAATATTTTTACCACATAAAAGAGGGCATTATTACTGAGCATGAGCATTATCACTTTTGGGGGCATTATTACTGAAGTGGTTACTAATGGTTGCTATTACTGCTAGGGATACTGAGGATGTGGCTTAGTGTAAAAGAGGCAATGCACTGCAAGAATTGTTCCTCCTTCCATTGTTGAAAATTGGGAGGTATACAATACTACTCTGTGTAAGTGTAAGACTTCTTGCTTTTTGCCCTATTACAGATGTGTGCATGATCTATATATGAGCTAAGAACAGGACAGAATCAGATCCCGTCTCAGCACTAAAAATGTGGCCATTGCATGGAGCTGCCAGTCTTCATTGTTGTTATAGATTTATATACACCAGATAGCCTTTACAGTCTCTTAAGTTGAAGATGGGGACTATTCTTGCAATAGGTGTCCAATGACTCTGTTAGACCGGGGTTGTCTGGGCTTGTTTTGAAGGATGACCTATGCTCTGGATAAGTTATCAGTAGTTGATGGCCTTGGTTCCACCACTTGGGACTACCGTCCAGCAGCTGATTATCCTGCCCGCTGTCCAGTGCAGCGGACTGGATGTTGCCATTAGCGTACAGGGGAGAAAGTGTGGGCACTGGCTTCACTGCTATTGAAAAAAAGTGGAGCACCACACTGTCACTCCACATCCTGCTGCTGTTATGGAACAGCCTATCCTGGGCAGGAAGTGCAGCAGCAGTGCGGCTCTCCCATTGATTTTAATGGGAGGAAGTGCGGACACCTGCTTCACTCCCATTGAAATCAATGGGAAAGCCGCACTGGGAGTGAAGCCGGCACCCGCAGTTTCTCCCCTGATGGCTGATAACAATATCCGGTCCACTGCCCGAGTGGCTGAAATGAGCCCAGACTGCCCCTTTAAACCATACGGCGCCTGGTCCCAGGTTTAAAGCCCAGCCGATAGTAAAATTACAGCGGGGATTTAAGCCTCCTGTCTCTGAAATCAATCAGAGGCAGGACGGGTTGTCAGCTGTTAGTCACAGCTGATAACCCGGAGGAGAAGGCAGGAGGGCTTTTTAACCCTTTCTGCCTTCTCCTTCCTCAAGTACACAGCGCTCAATGAGCGCTGTGTACTGAAAAGTGAAAGTGTAACTTCTACTATGGGAGCCGGGGGAGTCATGGGACCACCGGGATTCCCTGCTCTAGTAGAGCTGCAGGGTTCCAGAAGACCCTAATTAGCTCTGTCAGTGACTAATGCCACTACAGGGGATGTTTTTCCCTGTAACTGGGGCTCCTGTGGATGCCCCAGCTATAGTAGGAAAGTGTCAAATAAAAAAAAAAAAATGTGAATGTCCCCCAGAGGTCTTACATGATGTCATAGGGGACATAGATAATAAAAAAGATAATTACATACACGCGTAAATAAAAATTACAGAATAAAGCAAATTTATATATATATATATATATATATATGAAAGAAAACAACACAAAGCCGACGCCAACCAAACCGTCGCAGTATGCGCCCTGTAAACCAAAACCATACATATTATATATCAAAAGGTCCAAAACAAATAGAGGAACCTGTTCCTATACTTTATTTTAGCATAAATATACTATTTTGTAGCTAAAGAAAGAAAAAATAGGACAGTAAAACTACCACATTGGTAAAATACCTAAAAAGTGTCTGGTCCTTAAAGGGGTTGTCCCGAGGCAGCAAGTGGGTCTATACACTTCTGCATGGCCATAATAATGCACTTTGTAATGTACATTGTGCATTAATTATGAGCCATACAGAAGTTATAAAAAGTTTTATACTTACCTGCTCCGTTGCTGGCGTCCTCGTCTCCATGGTGCCGACTAATTTTCGCCCTCCGATGGCCAAATTAGCCGCGCTTGCACAGTCCGGGTCTTCTTCTTTTATGAATGGGATCGCTCGTGCAGGATGCCGGCTCCGTGTAGCTCCGCCCCGTCACGTGCCGATTCCAGCCAATCAGGAGGCTGGAATCGGCAATGGACCGCACAGAAGCCCTGCGGTCCATGAAGACAGAGGATCCCGGCGGCCATCTTCAGCAGGTGAGTATGAAGACGCCGGACCGCCGGGATTCAGGTAAGCGCTGTGCGGGTGGTTTTTTTAACCCCTGCATCGGGGTTGTCTCGCGCCGAACGGGAGGGGGGTTTAAAAAAAAAAAAAAACCCGTTTCGGCGCAGGACAACCCCTTTAAGGTACAAAACAGCCTGGTCCTTAAAGGGTTAAAATAGGATTTCAAGAAAATAAGGGGGAAATTTACTGTATTTCTCCACCACAGTAATTACCTAATTTCCAAAATTTGGAAATACAAGAAAGATTTTTTTTATGGGTTGGGGGAACTCCTCAAAACATTTCATGCATTTGATGTAACTGCATCTATTGTCAATGTTTGAAGTCTTGCGTAGTTTTATCATTATTGGCTATTAGATGCTAAATAATCCATATCTAACTGTAGGTTATTAAAACAACCTGTTCTTCTCCAGATGCTATGTTTAGTTAATGCACATTGATGTACTCCATGCTTTACACGACATTGTGTAGTATTTAGAGATGAGCGAGCACGCAAATGCTCGGGTCCGCGTTATTCAAGTCGAGCTTTTCGTAAAATTCGAGAGCTCTACTCAAGTAATGAACCCCATTGATTTTTCTCTCTCCCTCTCTCTCCTACCAGACAAAAAATTTGCCAATGACGCGTGCTGTGGTGGGGCGGGGCCAAAAGAGGCTCGTCACAGCGGGGAGGAGCCAAAAACTGGGGTGGGGTCGAACACGGCTTGATGCTCGTTCGAGTAACGAGCACCATCGAGTATGCTAATACTCGACCGAGCATCAAGCTCAGCAGAGTATGTTCGCTCAACTCTAGTAGTATTGTAGCTTCACTATAATTGCTTGATTAATTGTACATCATTAGTTTAAACATATGTTATGCACATGCAGATCTTGACTGTAATTGCTTAATACATGTTAATTGATGAGCTTTTAATTCTACAGCAGCTGTACATTTACTTAGCAGATGCCATGATCAAGAGATCTCAGGTCTACTAAAATAATTAGAATTCATAGAGTGAGAAAGCCATTGAATATCAGGATGCTTGTAGTTGGAACAATGGTTGTTTTATGTTACGGAGCATTATCCACAACCTCTTAGAGCAACAGCACCAGAATGTGGTCCACAATATCTGGCATAATACATCGGTTGGCATAACAGGTACATCGCCTCCCGAATCATCCGCTTGGCAGCAAATAGGCACATATATCACTAGGCAATTTCTAATGTAAACAGAGACTGAAGCAGCGGGCAGCAGTGGTGAGGGAGCAGTACGCAGCAGGAGGTGGGTGTATAGGGTTTTTTTAAGTTAAGTTATGTTCCTCCCAACTACCAGCAATGTTTGGGGTTCTTAGAGAACCCCTTTAATATAACCCACTTTGTCTCTATGCAAAGCCCTGCATTGACTATGACACCAAACAAAACACAGTATGGTAAATTAACCCTTTACATTAGTCCCCGTAGGTCCTTGACCTCTACCCTGGCCAGGGATTTTACATTAAGAATATTAGGGGAATCTGTGCATTTATGACCAATGCTCAAGAATACATTCGTCACACTGCAGCTTGCACTTTTTGTCTGATCAATGGTCACTTCACAGACCTTTAAAAAACCCATCTATCTCTACCTCAGGGTATCGGCAGAGAGAAACTCCCTCTCCACTCATGCGCTAGCTGTTCTTCGAGCTGGTGGTTTTAGCCACTCGTCACAAGAAATTGCCCAAGCATCCAGTAAATGTTGGGGAAGGAGAATCCTACTACTCTCCTACATACTGACACATCCTCTGGGATTTTCATCTGTGCTGCTTGCCTCCTCCATGTTAAGACCACTGCTCTGAGCTCTTTCTGCAACACTAGTCCGTTTGCCGCAACACTCCTCGTGTGGCACAATTACTTTGCTTTTATATCAGATGCTTGCTGTGCCTGAAAAGTTCTTGGACCTGTAGGAGGGGGTGGGGCTTAGCCCTTCATCCACTTTTCACTTGGGCTATCTCTGTGCAGTGACATCACAGATGATTTTACAGGAGTGGATCCTCCTCCCCTTTGTGCTTGGAGTGCCCCCTCTCTCTCCACCTCCTGACTGCATCAGTGGTTGGAAGGGATTGGGGCTATGACCCTGCCACCAGAGCTACAGAGTGGCTGCTGTCACTGTGGTGGAGGTAGCGGAGGAGATCTCTCTCAACCCCATTACACATTATACTGTCAAAAAAGGCCCAGACTATTAGGGTAGAGTGTTTAGGTAGGTAGTATGCACTGAGGGCAGATCACATCAAAGTAATATCATACTATATATCAAACTAATCAATATGATGTAAAAGAAAATGTGATATTTTAGACCAGGTCAACTTCGTTCATTGCTCCAATGTCCAATTGTATTGCTCATATCTGGTGATGGAGGGAGCGCACTTCACTCCCTCTACTAAAGTCTCTGAACAACCATTTCAATGGCCACTACTACTCATCCTTGTCCCTGACCAGTGACACAACCAGGGAAGAGGGAGAATGATAGGGCACTCTTATGCTGGGGAGCAGCCAAAGATACTTAAAGTGATTAAAGTGAGGATGGCGAACGAGAGGGCCCAGATGTCCAGAGCTAAAGATGGCGGGCATAATGTGGGAGGAGAGGAAGGCTCCCACCTTGCAGTTTCCTAGATGCAGAGACAAGGCAGATGTTGTTTGTATAGCAGCCACTGTGCAGATGGAAAAAAATGCAAGAGTGGTGATAGCAAGTGCTTGGTGTGTGCTTGCTGACGAGAACACTGGAAAGATGGATGAATATGCCAAGAAACTGAGTTGCCAACGCTCCAGTCATAAACTGACAAAAAAAAGGACCTGAAATGCTATTTGAGTTGCCAATGCTCCAGTCATGGATTGACGAAAGCCAGAGGATCCAAGAGACCGAGAAACCAATGCTCAGGTCACGACTAATGAAAGACAGAGGAACTGAGAGACTGTTGAGTTGCAAATGCTCTGGTTGTGAACCGACAACATACATCAGGGCATAAGCCGAGTTGTAGAGACTGCTTCAGAATTTAGCTGAAACCTATGGTACCCAGGGTACTGGTACGGTAGTAGGAGGAGATTGCTAATTAATAAATGGTACAGTACAGATGCAACAACGCTAATACATCTTGCGCTAAGGAGATGATGTGGAGTGGCTACACTATTTACATAGCACATCTGCCATTCAAATTGAATGGCAAATACTAAGCTATCTAAGTAGCATAGAGGCAGCAGGCTGTCTGGGCCATAAACATAGTGTGCCGACTAGCAGGATTGGTGCTGCTACATCTGTGTATTCGGTATTTCAGTCCATGAATATGCAGGGTATTGATGGATCGAAATACACTGATTCCCTGCATATTTCTGCCAATCAGCAATTGTTTATGTGTGGGAAAAAAACCGACAAGAATTCCCATTGATTTCTTGTGTAAATATGCAGCGATTCTGCAGGGTTCCTACATATTTACACAGGCCCACTTATTCTAATGGGATATTTCGGTATGTAATATGCACCAATATAGGGCATGCTGTGTTATTTTTCACTCGAGTGAAAATCCGCAAAAAATTCACAGCTGTGAATGAACTCATTGAAAACGGGTTAAAGTCGCTGCATATTATGCATTTAAAAAATGCACGTGTAATATACGGCCCATGTTACAGGTTACAAGATGGCGCTGTGGTGACAGAACTAAGGCGCAGGCAGCACATCTTTTTTTTCTTCTTTTTTTAATCAAAAATAAATTTGCTTAACCTGAAAAGCAAAAATGATGTTTAGCTCCATGGGAGGGTTCTGGTACTTAACCCCTTAGTGACAGCCCTATCGTAAAACTACGTCCTGCTGTTGCAGGACGTGTATGGAGGGAGGTAGCGCCGCTATCTCCCTCCATACAGCGCGGGCATCAGCTGTTTATTACAGTTGACACCGGCGGGCAATAGCTGCGCTCGGCCTGTAAAAAAGCAGTATGACGTAATGCTATAGCATTACGTCATACTACAGGAGCGATCAAAGCATCGCATGTTAAAGTCCCCCAGGGGGACGTCAAAGTAATGTAAAAAAAATAATCAATAAAGTTTTTTGAATTGTTAAAAAAAAAAAAGTTATAGAAGTTTAAATCACCCCCCTTTTGCCATATCCATTATTAAAAAACCAAAATCATAAAATAAAAATATATATTTGATATCGCCGCGTCCGTAAAAGTCCGATCTATCAAAGTTGTGCATTATTTTTACCGCACGGTGAACGTCATCTGAAAAAAAAAATAAAGAACACCAGAAATACACTTTTTTAGTTACCCTGTCTACCAGAAAAAACGCAATAAAAAGCGATCAAAAAGTCGTATGTATTCCAAATTGATACTATCGGAAACTTCAGGACAACCCGCAAAAAATGAGCCCTTGCTCAACTACGTCGACGGAAAAATAAAAAGGTATTGCGTGCACAAAATGACCGCAGAAAATAATTGAAAAAAATTAAATATCTTTAAAAAAAATAAAAGTACTATAGCAAAAAAAATACTATACAAGTTTGGTATCGTAGCAATCGTACTGACCCATAGAATAAAAATATCAGGTCGTTTTTGTTGCAATTTGTGTGCTGTAGAAACAGGACGCAACGAAAGATGGTGGAATGTCGTTTTTTTTCCATTTCTCTCCGCTAAGAATTTTTGAAAAGTTTTTCAGTAAATTATATGGTACAATAAATAGTGCCATTGAAAAATACAACTCATCCCGCAAAAAACAAGCCCTCATACAGTGACGTCGATAGATAAATTAAGGAGCTACGATTTTTTAAAAGGGAGTAAGAAAAAACAAAAATGGAAAAAAGCAAAAAAGCTCCGTCACTAAGGGGTTAAGCGTTATTATTTCACGTATAATACTCAGGGTACATCTCCGTTACTGTTCTTTCCAGCCGGGCCACAACAAGTCACCTGACACTTTTGGACCATTACTGTACATGTCCGATGTCGAGTTTACTACCAGTATCTTAGACCTTTATACCCCATTAGGGCTTTTACATACTAGCGGGGTTTTTTTCGCTGCAATTTCGCAGCATTTTTTTTCCCCAAATGTCAATGTGACTTTCTAATGTTAAAATCGCAGCAACGCAAACTTGCAATTTTTGTGCGATAAGATTTTAACATTAGAACGACCCATTGACATTTGGAAAAAAAACCGCTGCAAAATCACAGCGGAAAAAAAAACGCTCGTGGGTAAAAGCCCTTAGAGCTGCGTCTCTGACAACACGATTTATCAATTTACCTCAGGTCTCTCCTCGCTACTTTCACTTCCTCATGAGTTGCTTGTTGCACCCTCACATACATTATATACCTCACATACATCAAATATGTCATAACATATTTAAGCATTGGTGTGCAAGTTCAGCAATTCCTTCACAGTAGAAGCAAGACATCAGTACTTTGGGTCTTTACAACCTGCTCCCATTATCTTCATCACTTCTGGTGTACTCAACCTCAACCACCACTTGACCTCTTATAGCATACTGACCAGGTCTCACAAACTGTATTTTAGTTTTCTCTCTTATCATATCCAGTGTCTTTCTGCAACATAATATTTCTCATGCACATAGAAGCTGCTGCTGCACCACACACTGCTCAAAGCACTCTGAATCCATCTCAACATGGCCAATGACCAATCACACAGCCAATCAGAGGACTGTTCTGGAGGTTTCTAGTATATCTCAATTGAGTTCTATTAGCAGCCAGTTCTTTTATGAACGTTGGACTCCCTCTTGTGGTAAACTTTAATAGTGCAGCCTGTAACAATTTTATAACCTGTCTTAGATACCACAGAGCGACAGTGGGCTGGACATGCCAGCAGAGCTGCTGTAATCTGAAAGAGGGGAGTATGGCACTGCTCACCCCTCATACAGTGCCACTCCTGGAATCTGAGTTGCAATCTTACGAAAACCCAGCTCTCTAACAGCACTATGGCAGCTCACTCCTTACAAGTCTCTCTGCAAAAACTAGTGAGTCACAGAGCCTGGGGACAGGACCAGTCTTTTATACCTAGCACATCAACCAATTAATGGGCAGCTCAAATCCACAGCAGCAGAGTTAGAGTAAAAAAAAAACACACTCGTGACCCCTCTTAAGGTTCTAACAAGTCCAGCAAGTGTACACACACACACATATATATATATATATATATATATATATATATATATATATACATATATATAACATATATACATGGGTATTTACCGCATTACAAAGTATATGACTACATAAATACGACATGTAAGCACACATGCATCTATCTTGTAATAAGCAGTTAATAATGCTTCCTTCTACATCTCTGATGATGGGATGCCATTATGCGACATTTTGCTTCCATAACCTTACAAAAGCTCTTTCATATTTATTGGTTTTTCTGAAAAGCCAATGTTTATTATTACTGCACTAATATTCTGTTTCATTGTGCTAATCTTTCCTTCTGAATTGGATTACTTTCCTGACACAAGTGAGTTGTACATCTGCTGTATAAATACATTTGGCATTGAATTACATTATCACAGCATTATAACTGGATTAAAACCACATTAATTGTGCGGATCAGAAGATACGATAAATTATATTGTTAGTCTGAACTATAAAATACATGTAATAAATATATGTGTTCTTGCATTAGAGTTTAGTGATGGCATAATTCATGGTATAACAAAACTTAAAGGGATAGGCCATCAATAGTGGATCATAAGGGTTCTATTGCACGGGATCCCTCGCAATGGCCAGACTTGGTATTACATCATAGAATAGAGTTGGAAGGGACCTCCAGGGTCGTCGGGTCCAACCACCTGCTCAATGCAGGATTCACTAAATCGTCCCAGACAGTTGTCTACCCAGCCTCTGTTTAAAGTTTGAAGTTCCCATTCACTTCAGTGGTAACACTGTCTGCAATGCCAAGCCTGGCCACAGCAGAAGGGAACGGTGCTGTCTGCTTCCTACAGAAATCAGCTCAATACATGACCACACTGGCCCAGCAAACAGCTGATGAGAGGGGGCCCCATACTTTTGTGAGATGTATTGCAGCCATCAATTTCTAAATGAGTTACTATTTTTTTTAATGAAGTGGAAAAATGTCTCACTTTTACTTTCTGATATGTGTTTTATTGTGAATAAAATATGGCTACATGAGATTTCCAAATCATTGCATTCTTTTTTTCATTACATTTATTTACATTTTACACGGCGACCAAACCTTTATGAAATTAGGGTTGTATTATGAAACACTCCATAGGAATTTGCTCTATATATTGTAATGGATTCAAGTGGGGGCATAATTTTCATCGTAACAGGGGGACCAACCATGAGGTGTAGGGGACCAGGACCAAAATTTTCTCTAGGGCCCATAAAACTCTCATTACACCACTTGGCTCAAGGGCACAAAACCAACTCTAAAGGCCTCCACTCCTGTATGTATACATTTAACAGTTTCCTGTGGTCCTCTGAAGAGATTTACAGATGTGTCCTCTCTAAAAGGGAACCTGTCAGTGGTTTTAACAGCACTAGTGAGACTACAGGGACAGACTAACAGACCTTTTCAAATATATAATTGTAACCAGAGGCGTAACTTGAAGCTCCTGGGCCCTAATACAAAATCTATAACAGGGCCCCCAACTATAATGCTTTATTCATAGTACTGGGCTCCTTATATGGAGAAGAGAGGCCTTATGGGCCCCCTAAGGCTCCTGGGCCCGGGTGCAACTGCATGCCCTGCACCCCCTATAATTACAATCCCCTACAATTCTGACAGCGGCATTTAAATCCCCCGAACGCTGTTTGGGGGTCCCGCACGGCCCCCCCGTGGTGAGATCAGGGGATCTGTGCAGGTGTCATGGCAGCCGGGGGCCTAATGAATGGCCCAAGGGCTGCCTTAGCAGACTGCCTATCAAGCCATCCACACAGGGTGGCCTGAAAGACTGCCTGTAAAAAAGCAGTATGACGTAATGCTATAGCATTACGTCATACTGCAGGAGCGATCAAAGCATCGCATGTTAAAGTCCCCCAGGGGGACTTCAAAGTAAAGTAAAAAAAAAGATCAATAAAGTTTTTTAAATTGTAAAAAAAAAAAAGTTATAAAAGTTTAAATCACCCCCCTTTTGCCATATCTATTATTAAAAAATCTAAATCATAAAATAAAAATATGTATTTGATATCGCCGCGTCCGTAAAAGTCAGATCTATCAAAGTAGTGCATCATTTTTTCTGCATGGTGAACGTCGTCCGAAAAAAAAAATAAAGAACGCCAGAAATGCATTTTTTTAGTTACCCTGTCTCCCAGAAAAAACGCAATAAAAAGCGATCAAAAAGTCGTATGTATTCCAAATTGATACTATCGGAAACTACAGGACATCCCGCAAAAAATGAGCCCTTGCTCAACTACGTTGACGGAAAAATAAAAAAGTTATCGCGCGTACAAAATGACCGCAGAAAATAATTGAAAAAAATTTAATATCTTAAAAAAAGCAAAAAAAATACTATACAAGTTTGGTATTGTAGTAATCATACTGACCCATAGAATAAAAATATCAGGTCGTTTTTGTTGCAGTTTGTGCGTCGTAGAAACAGGACGCACCGAAAGATGGTGGAATGTTGTTGTTTTTTTCCATTTCTCTCCGCTAAGAATTTTTAAAAAGTTTTTCAGTACATTATATGGTACAATAAATAGTGCCATTGAAAAATACAACTCGTCCCGCAAAAAACAAGCCCTCATACAGCGACTTCGATAGATAAATAAAGGAGCTACGATTTTTTAAAAGGGAGTAGGAAAAAACAAAAATGGAAAAAAGCAAAAAAAGCCCGGTCACTAAGGGGTTAAAAAAGGTTTTTAAAACCTTCCCACACCGCATGCAAATACTGCGGTCCGGTACAAATTAACAAATATATATTTGGGATGGGTTGTTACTCAGTATTCTGTACCTGTAGTCTGTCCAATACAGTTAGAACAACTGACAGATACCCTTAAGCTTTTCCCATAAAAGGGTTGTGTCAACATGTACAATTCCCGTCTGAATAGTGCCCAAGATGAGCAGTTGATTACCTTGGATCCTGCTTTTGACATTCTCGGCAATCACCTGATTTTGCCAGAAGAAGCCACAGCTGTCCATTCTGGTTCATAGAGAGGGAACCGTGCTCTTGGCACAACCCCTTTAACTTGACATATCTCAAGATGTTTGTCACGAGGTGAAAAAAATGTACACAATGGATACAATCCCTTGGCCATCCATCACCATAGGCTTCCATGTTAAAAAATGGATATGTTAAATGTATACTTAGTAGTATTCTGAATATTTATCAATGACCAGATAGGGGGACTGCACAATAAAATATTGATATTTGCAGATGATACAAAATTATACAAGATAATTATTACAACGGAGGACAATGTACGGCTGCAAATGGACCTAGATAAGCTGGGGGCTTGGGCAAAAAATTGGCAAATTAAGTTCAATATTGATAAATGTAAGGTTATGCACATGGGCAGGAGAAACGTGTGTCACCAATATACATTAAATGGGGTACTGCTAGGGAAAAGTGATATGGAAAAAGACCTGGGGGTACTAGTGGATTGTAGACTAAACTGGAGTAATCAATGCCAGTCAGCTGCTGCAAAAGCTAATAAAGTCTTGGGGTGCATTAAAAAAGGTATAGGGGTGAAGGACGAGAACATTATTCTTCACTATATAAGGCACTTGTCAGGCCTCACATGGAATATTGTGTACAGTTCTGGACACCGGTGCTCAGGAAAGATGTAGCAGTGCTTGAGGGGGTTCAAAGATGGGCAACTAAATTAATAAACGGAATGAGAGGACTGGAGTACCCAGAGAGGCTATCCAAATTGGGATTATTTACCCTGGAAAAAAAGACGGTTGAGGGGCGACCAAATAACTATGTATAAATACATGAGGAGACAATACAAGGATCTCTCCCATGATCTGTTCATACCCAGGATCAGGACTGTAACAAGAGGGCATCCTCTATGTCTAGAGGAAAGAAGGTTTCATGCCCAACACAGAAGGGGGTTCTTTATTGTAAGAGCAGTGAGACTGCCTGAGGACGTGGTGATGGCAAAATCGATAGAGGAGTTTGAGAGGGGACTAGATGTATTTTTAGAGCGCTATAATATTACGGGATAAAGGCATTAACCCGTTCCCGCTGCAGGGCGTAAGTTTACGTCCTGGCAGCCTGGTACTTCCCGCAACAGGGCGTAAACTTACGTCCTGGAGATAGTGCGGGATCACATAAGATCCCGCGCTATCCCGCAGCGGGAGTCGGCTGTCAGTCACAGCCGGCATCTCGCTGCAACAGCGGGGGGGGGGGGGGGGGGGCATCGGAGATACGACCCCCGCTGTTAACCCCATCTACTTAGATCGCGGCAGGGAAAGAGTTCACAGAGGGAGCACGGCTCCCTCTGTGTCTCCAGCCGGAACTCGCGATGTCATCGCGACAGCCCGGCCTGTCACCATGGCAACAGGACGCCAGACACTGGCGTCCTGTATTGCCTATGCCTATAATCGCTGTACAAGCGATAAGGCATGGCAGAGCAGTAGCTCTGCCATGCCTTATACCAGCGATCATCAGGGCAGTGGTTAAAGTCCCTCAGAGGGACACAAACAGTGTAAAAAAAACAAAGATTGAAAAAAGAATTTAAAAAAATATAAAAAAAGAGTAAAAAAATCCCATTTTTTAATGCTTTTTCTCAGATTAGCATAAAAAAAGGTAAAAAAAAATTAAAATCCCACATATTTGGTATTGTCGCGTCCATAACGACGCGTACAATAAGTTGCACATGCTTTTGACTGTGCACGGAAAAAAACGCTAAAAAAAACCGTAAAAAAACTGAGGCAAAATGCTAATTTTTAGCATTTTGCCTCACTAAAAACGCAATAAAAGTGATCAAAAAAGCCGTATGCACCCCAAAATGGTACCAATAAAATCTACAGCTTGTCTCGCAAAAAATAAGCCCTCATAGAGTGCCGTACATCAAAAAATAAAAAAGTTACAGGACTTTGAATGCAGCAATTTAGAAGAAAAAAAAAGATTACCCAGAAAAAGGGTTTTTATTGCAGAAAAGTGGGAAAACCTAAAAAAAATGTAAGAATTTTGGTATCGTTGTAACCGTACCGACCCGCAGAAAAAATGGAATGTCTCATTTATGCTGCATGAGTACCGCTGTTAAAAAAAAAAAAAAAAAAAATCTATGGCAGAATTGATGCGTTTTCTCTCCCTGCTATCATTAAAAAAAAAAAAAAAGTTTTACAATAAAGTCTATGTACCCAAAAGTGGCACCGATAAAAACTACAGTTCGCCACGCAAAAAACAAGCCCTCATACGGCCGCGTCGACGGAAAAATAAAAAAGTTATGACTTTTGATAAACGGAGAAGAAAATCCGCCAAAAATTGTTGCGTCCTTAAGCCCAAAATAGGCCATGTCATGAAGGGGTTAAAGAAGCAGAGGGGTTGTTGATCCGGAGATGTTCTGACTGATGGACTTGAAGTCAGGAAGGAACTGTTCTCTGAAGGAATTTCCCCCCCAAAATGGGAAAAATTGGCTCCTGCCTCATTGCTTTTTTTGCCTTCCTCTGGATCAACGCAGGGGATTGCAATTGGGCTGAACTGGATAGACATTTGTCTTTTTTAAGCCTAGCATACTATGTTACTGTGTTAACAAATTAGCAGATTTCAAGCACTTAGCTATCTTCCACAGAACCTTTGGAATGACTAGAATATCAGAGTGCATGCACAGCCACCCTGCCATTCATTCTAGGAAATTGGGACCCCCTGTTCTGGTGATGAGTGGGGATTCTAGCGGTCTCATCCTCACCTATCTATAATTTTTCACCTATCGAGTGGATGGATGAAAGCTTGAAAAAACATCAACTACTGGAATAACCCTTTAAGTGTGGACACATCTGTAGCTGCTTGTACAAAGCTTCTAAATTTGATCTGTTTGTCTAGCCCTAAACTGACGCTTCTACTTGGTGACAAATCTTAGCAGTACACTATATGCATGGTCTGTAGAGATGTTTTAGGGCTCCTTTGGATTTTTTCTGTATAAAATCAAAGTTTATTTTAGTTCAACGTCCCACAAAAACCTCCTACCGCTAAATGTTGTAGCCACATATGGTCTGTAGTACCTATACATGTCTGCACTTTAGGATATCAATATCTTGTGTTGCGTGGCAACTCTAAAAGCACTATAGAGGTTCTGCATTATGTGCAGCGCGGCATCTTCGAGTGCTGTAAGAGCAAATGTATGCCGAACAATGGGCTGTTAGCATCTGACTTTTCTATGTCATAGAAATAACCTGAAGATGAACCTAACTTTTATATGGCAGAACTATCAATGTGGTTGGGTAGAAACTGTGAAATATGAATGCTGTATTGGATGATAACATTTCCAAGTGTCATACTGAAGCTCCTATTAGAAAGTATGGTGCAATGCAGTGTAGCGATTCTTCCAAGTTGGAGAAATGTTAAGTTGTAATAAAAGTCCATTCCTTATTCTCTACTATATGGTAATATAAGATGTGTAATTTATACATCATATACTGTATTATATATGTGATATACAGATAAATGGTAGCCACTGGAGGTAATTGCTTTCCACCTTCTCACCTGAAAAAGGGTTTATAGTCTTATGTAAATAAGGGTTACTCCTTTGTCAGAATATGTGCAGTTTGAGAATGACAAAATGACTGAGATAGTTAAGATAAAGTTTAACTTGGCTGTGTTTAGCTCACAAACACAAGATCCGTGGTGCACAGCCACATACAGCTAACTAAACAGCAATTTCCTTATCCAAAACATAACGTACAGCAGCTACCACCCATCTGAAGTGCCCATGGGTCGATGAAGGAAACATAGTAGAGGCCTTCAGAGAGTCTCGGTGGTACGGGACAGGGTACCCCTAGTGGAGGGGTACTGGGTGACGGGAACAATTTCTCCCCATGGGTTCACTGCAGAAAGGTTACTGGTGGTTAAGTCACGTACCATTGAGAATAGATGAAGTATATCTCAATGCCATCTTGCTCTGAACGAAATTTATGTATTTTTTCGACTATGACTATGGTCATGTTGGCCAATTAGGAGTTCTCTCTCTCCTCATAGCGAGCGGTTTTGAAATGCTTTAACAGTTCTGAACAATTCAATAAACTCTTGTCTGAGAATAACTTCTCTTATGTGGCGCGTGACGCACTTACAATTCAATTATGAAGCAGAGGCTAGGATTTATCTCTTTGGAGTTTTTGGCCTTCCTCTGGATCAACATTGGGGGCTAATAGACTGAACTAGATGGACATAGGTATTTTTTCGGCCTTACATACTATGTGACTATCGTCATGCTGGGCCATTGACAGTCTCCTGTTCAATCCTAATCAGATAGTCGCAGCAAGACATAATGTTTAGTTTTCTCTTCTGCAGCCTGCTCGGAGAGCAGCAGTGAACCGTAGGCCGATATTCTCTGGGTGGTTCCATGAGCTAGGTTCCCCACAGCTCTGTCCTAGTACAGGTTAGGTAGGGACGAGAGATCACCATACAGCAGCTTACTCCCTACAGTTCAATTACTCTCTTTGACACGCTCACATCCTATATAGAAAACTGCCTACTTCCATGTGGCCATCTCAGCCAATGAAAATTAAGGCAATAGAACTGGTGTAGAGAACAAAAAGAAAACATGTTCTGTTCCTTTACCCCTAGAATTTGCTGTCAATCGATATAATATATACTTAACACAAACTTTTCAACAGGCTGTTATCTACCCCGTACCCCCACTACACAACAACCAGGCTTCTGTAAACCAGAGATGAGCATCTCCCAGGCTTTAATAAGCCAGGGGAATTTTACTAAGACCGGTGTTTCAAATGCAAGTCTTAATATAATTTCCGCCAGCGTTTGAAATGCCTAATATATGAAGAGGTGCATGCCTCTTCATATATTTATCGCATTTCAGCTCCTCTATGTGCTGACACAGAAACCTAGGAGCTGGTGTAGATTTCTGTTTTTGGAGTAAATTATGCCTAAATGTGTCAGTCTGAGGTGACCACAACCCCTTTTTTTTGAAGCAAAAGATACTGAAATAAAAAATTTTAGGACTGTCCGTTCACAGTGTCTTACATTGCAATCTCTTATGCCCTGGCAAAGAGTTCACTAGCCTCACCTGAGCTGATTGGGGATCAAGGGAAAATCTCATAATTGGTCAGAAGAAGGAATGATGTGTCCCACTACCAAGCTTAACCTACCCATTATTCCCATAAAAATCGAGAGGCACTTCCACAAAGGTGCAGTAAACCAGGTGTGCTGAGCAAAACCCTACTTTCCTGATTTTTCATCTCCCCCAGCTTCACCATCTTGGTAAAACATCCAGTATTTTCCCTGCTGAGGTCTTATACCTTGTATAATGAAATGTTTTGCAACTTTCCAATATACTTTGTGCTTCAATTTCTCACAATTTTCAGATGACTATTTCATGAATAAAAACAGTCTTGTTAATATTTCAGCATGTATTCTACAATGTGCGGTTTTACTGCAAGTCATCAAAGTTTGAAAATAGCAGATTTGCCCGCAAAACAACATAGCCATTCACTTTGAAAAACACTGATTTGCAGTAAGACCAAGTATTAGCACGTTTTTCAGCCACCCTGTCATCACTGCTGTATGTGTGGATCTTAGAGGCTGAAAACTCTTCCTGATGATGTGGTCCTCCCATAGCTAAGAGTTAAATACAACTGTATCCAATGTACACAATATTTGGCAGGCTAAATATATCAGAAAACACACATATATGTGACATATATTTATTCATATGTCGGGTTTTTTTCGTGGCAATTGCCCTGTATAAAAATTCCCTATTGTGACCTCTACCCATCAGCCTGTGCCCTGTACGTCCATCTTTATAGTATACTATCCACTAGTATTATATTCCATTATTATATATATATGTTACAACATTATGCATAAGATTTAAATTATACACAATATTTTATATATTATGTTTCTATATATGAAAAGATTTTTAATTTTTATAATGATAATGAATTTTAATTAATTTCTAGAGATGAGTGAGTATACTCGCTAAAGGCAATTGCTCAAGTGAGCATTGCCTTTAGCGAGTACCTGCCCGCTCGAGACTGAAGGTTCGGGTGCCGGCGCGGGGGAGCGGTGAGTTGCGGCAGTGAGCAGAGGGGAGCGGGGGAGGGGGGGGGAGAGGGGGAGAGAGAGATCTCCCCTCCGTTCCTCCCCGCTCTCCCCCGCAGCTCCCTGCCCGCCGGCACCCGAACCTTCAGTCTCGAGTGGGCAGGTACTCGCGAAAGGCAATGCTCGCTCGAGCCATTGCCTTTAGCGAGTATACTCGCTCATCTCTATTTATTTCATAATCTTAATAATGCATATTTATTGATGCTGTACAATGTCTTTTTTTAAGTTAAGTGTTTTGTATCATTAGAAAAATTGGAATGTTTTCTCTGATTGAACACCTTTTTGACCCTCCTGCTATTCCATCCATTGGAGGGTTTGGAATGCAGTGTGCGGTCCACGGACTATAGGTGGAACGCAACGTGCATTCCACCTGGAATATGCGTCACAAGAGGCGTGCCTCGTTAGGAGGAGCTCGTCAGATGACTGCCGCGATGATGTAGCCTGTCTCTGCCCACTACAATGGTGCTGCTGAACGCTGGCTACTGAACAAGTAATGCAAATTTTATTATACATATATGCATCTGTTGTATTATGTTTTACTGTTGGCTTGAGGAAGGTGCCTTTTGTGAGCACTGAAACGCGTTGCCAGTATTGTCCATATTCAATATTGGAATAAAGGACTGATCTTATATCCATGTTGGTTGATTCTTTTACAACACAGGAGTCGACACTTCTAGGAGGGGGCTTTTGCTGGTCATACCCCCCTCCTCCTGAGTAAGTGCCATTCTTATACCTATGTCTTTCTTCCTGGACAAATATTTTTCGTCACTGCTGCATAATCTTGAAGCGCAGAATAACTTTTTTTCTAACAGTGATTTAGGAATTAAGACAACTAGAGAATCTCTCATAGATGATGGAAGTATACCTGTATGCAATGATGTATTGAAAAGTGTTAAGATTCGAAATGTGGCAGAAGGATATCTTGATAACATTTAAAAAATTCATTTGGAAGACCATCCAGCCCAAGCGGCTTCTCATTAGGAAGTGTTACTACTGCATCCTTTAGTTCATTTAGTATCAAAGGAGCATCTAAAATTGCTCTTTGATCATCAGAAAAAAATTGACAGCTATACCCAAACTAGATACTCATAAATGTCTTCATGATCTACACTTTATTTAGAAGCATACAGGTTCTTAAAATAAAGAAAAAGTATCCAAAATGTCATCCTACTTTGGAACCAAGTAGTTATCAGGCCTTCTCAATGCTGCTACATAAGATATTGATTCCTGTGCTTTAATTATAAGAGCCAAAAAATGTCCCCCTTCCTCAAAATACTTCAGCTTCATAAAAATACGCTCATTTTTGGTGATACCTCTCACATGTTCTACAAGATAGGATGGTGCCTCTTTCCAATTACTTTCCTCCTGATTAGTGGGAAAATGTATATACGCTTGCACTGCTTCTAAGAGTCATCGCTGAAGGGTCAAAATAGCTTCCTGAGATTTAGACTTATATAAACTAATCTTTTGTTTATAATAACCACATATATAAGTCTTCATAGCACCCCACATTACGGACGCTGAAGAGGAACCAATATTAATATGAAAAAATTCCCGTAAAATCTCTTCTGTTCTAGCATTACCATCAAGCAAATTTAACCAGAAGAAATTTTACTTCCAAACCCCCAATTATTTATGGTTATCAACAAATGAAGTAGGGAGTGATCAGATACAGTTTGCAGTAGATAATCTGCAAACATAAGGGAGCATAGATGGAGTACCTATCAGGATATCTATTTTGGAAAGTGTATTATGTGAACTAGAATAGCAAAAGTATTGTTGGACTTTCTCAGGCTCCACAAAAATCACAAAGACTTACTTCTACTAATAAGCATGCAAAAACATTTGGATAAGAAGAAGCCACCATAGGACCCTCATTAAATCTATTCATAAACGGATCCGAGCAATTGTTAAAAATCACCTAGGATTAATGCAGGAACAGCAGCAAATATAGCCATAAATTCCCTCACCTTTTTAATACATTCACTGGAGTGCAGAGGGCGACATATTGCCACTATAAAATAATTCTTATGTACAATAGTACATCTTAGACACACAAATATTCCCTGGGAATCTATAATGGAGAATTCACATCTAAAAAGAATAGGTTTGTGAATCGATACACTTACTCGACGTGAATAACTCAAGTACACAGAATGAAAAGAATGGGCCCAAGAAGAATGGTGAAGTAAATGTATATCTTGTTAAATGAGTCTCTAATAGATAAACAATAGCCAGTTGAAATTGCTGAATAGATAAAAAACATAACGTATATTTTAGACTTATCCCCCATATCATGCACATTCCAGGAAATTACATTAACCTCCTGAACCATGGTAAATGATATTCATTGTCAAGTCTCTTTCCCATTTACATAATTTGACAGGATGGTTACATTGCATACTAGAGGAGAGGTAAAAAATAAAAAAATACAGAAAAAAAAACACAACACACCCAACCCTAAACATATAACCCATATTCCCCATTGCACTGATCACCTAGGTATAATCACATTGGCCTAAAAAAAACCAATAATACAATACGATCACCGCAAAGTAAGGAGCAGTACACAGGAACCTCCTATCCATCCAAATAATCTCATTTCAAGCGGTTATATAATCCATCAATAGGAAGGATACGTGTTACTATAATATAAATATAATTCATGTTATCAAGCCAGGAGGCATCATTCTTGGAATGATCAAAAAAAAGTTTCCTCCTGCATCCCAACTAAGCTAGATATGAAAAAGTAAAAAAAGTTTTTGTACTGCGCCTCGTGATAATCAATTATTTTGTTATTGATAAATAGAATAGTGTTTAAAAAAAGAATTGGACTTACCCGGTGTCTAGTGGGGTTCCTATATCAGGAACTTCACACTAGCACCTCTGAGTCCAAGTTCGCCTTGTTTTGTTGGTGGGGATCTTCCAGTATCCCGTCCTTATCCAGGCTTCGGAGAGCTGCTGGGGAACGTATGCCCACTATAACTTAGTGGGCATATCGAAAGACAATTTCCCAAGTAAAAAATAAATAATAAAAAAGATTCTCCGCGCTCGTTTAGTAAGGGAGAGGAGGTACCCCAAATGCTAAATAGCAAAATAGATTTGTAAAAAGTCAGACCATTAGCAACGTGTTTCAACGCTCACTTGCGGTACCTTCTCTCCCTTACCCAACGAGCGCGGAGAATCTTTTTTATTATTTTATTTTTTACTGCTTCTAGACTCCTCCACTCTCCCACAGCAAAAAAAACGTGGCGCAGTAGAACCAGTGGACTAATGAGCGGCAAGACAATTAACACAGCAAAAACAGAAGCACAGCTTCAGAGAGGGTATCAAACCAGAGTGGTAAGTAAGAGTTACCACCTGTGCTCACATCATATACTAAGCCGCACCCTGGCTCATTTTTGGTATATTTAATGTCAGTTTCTGGGGTAAATTATACAGAAGTCTGTTGGTCCAGGGTGGCCACACTGCTCCCAACAATCCTTGAGCACTTTTTAGAAGAGTTCAAAAAGGCGAAAAGACTCAAATTTTTGCACAAGTCCCTGCTTTTGCAAAAATTTGTGCATTTTTTTACTCTAGAAAGTGACATAAAACCCTTTTAAAAATGTGCCTCAATCTCTTTAGATTTCAGAAAAATTAATTTCTCCAGTCACTTGGGACTTCAATGGGGACTTTGATCACGCTCAGTTATGCTGATTTATTTATGGAGTGATTTGAATCCCTTTTCGTTTACAATATAGCTTTTATGAAAACAATAAGGTAAAATACTGACATTATATTGATGACCTTCTGTTCATCTAGAAACAGACTGAGGAATCCTTTAAGGCCCATTTACACTGAAAGATAATCGCTCAAACGACAGTATGAGTGACAGTTTTGAGCAATCATCTTTGCATAACTAAGTAGCTGATTAGCTACTTAAGAGTTAATGCAGGTGGAGAGGGATACCACTGCGTTAGCTCTGAGAACAAAGCAGCTGTTTTGTATATGTAAACAGCTGCATTGTTCTCTGAGTTTTCAGCTTGTGTCCCGCTGAAAACTGCCAGTGGGATACCAGCTGAAAAAATAATATCTGCACCGCCCACTGAGAAAATCAGCGTGCGGCACTGATAACAGTCATAGGGGATTTCTAGCTTGCTAGAAATCCCTGATGAACGAATAGTGCACGAAAAGTGCACGATGGCCGCACGTTTAGACACAACAGTTATCGCTCAAATGAAGGCTTTTGACCAAATTTTGAGCGATAATCGTTGTATCTAAATGGGCCTTTTTTTCTATTTGTTAGTTATTTGAATGACAACACTCGGGGACTTGTCTTCACTCCCACTTCCTCCAGGGACAGGATAGCAGTTCCTGATCCAAAGTTAATGGCTGAGGGACCCAACATCCATGCAAAAACTTTTTTTTCTTAATCAATTTAGATAGTTTTCTCAGCTTCTCCAGTGTACACCACCAAAATGAATAATAAACACCCCTTATTGTCAGTTTAGAAGGAAAAGATTACATTTTTGCAAAAATGAATACTTCGTTTCACAAGGTAAACCTTTTGGGAAAAGTTTAGAGAGAAAGATTATCCCACACCTTCGATCAGGGCTGCTTTCCAACGAAACTATAAACTGACACAAGCAGAATGCCTGGTAGATAAAAAATGTCTCCTGGAATTAAGGATAGTAATAGTAACTCTATCACCACTTTTGATAGAGACCATAAGGAGATAAGGAAGATCCTGTCCAAGCACTGGAGTATTTTGCCAATCAATGCAGCAGCTGGATGAACCAATTACAGGTATTGCATTGGATCATCCAGCACTGCATTGATTGGCTGAGCAGCAGTCGATGAACCAATTACAGCCATCGCTTCCTGGAGGCGGGATTTATGAATCCAGTAACTAGGAAGTGATGTTGTACAAACACTGAGGACTGCAGGAAGCGCGGCGCAACTATGAGGAGGAGCAAACAGAGCTTATTTTTGGGGTAGCGCTTATTTTTAAAGCCTCCTCGAAAAGCAGGCTAAGGCTTATTTTCAGAGTTGGTCTTATTCTTGGGGAAACAGTATAAACTTAAATGTTTATATTAATAATCCTTTTTTCTTTTAGAAGCAGTGGGCATCAGGTTACTAGGGCATCCTGGGGCAGAACTTTAACCTGCTAGTTGCATCATCCGGTGGCATCGGCAGGACGGCTGGAAGCCTCCGAACATTTCCTGTAGCAGGCGCCAGGTTGCCACAGCAACCCTGACACCATGCACTCCCTCCTGTCACATCACAATGTGGTGATAGTAGAGAGCATTGAGATGCTTCCGGTTCTCAAGCCACAGTCCTGGCGTTTACAACGCTCTGAGGCATATGAACCTAAAGTATATGCTATCACTGCCATCATCTTCTGGGCAATTACCTTAAAAATTGAAGTTTTTCCTGCCCCTTTTACTTTTTTACCCCTTTATGTATGAATTTTATATGAATCCTTTGATCCGTGTTTACATTAAAGAATGGATATGTTGATTTTGGTACAAAAATATACATCATTTTAGAATATAAATTGGTTATACAACCTTTACTATTGAATGAGTCATCAGTATATGAATTTTAGCATGAATTATATTTTATTATACATATTACATTTTTGATGTAATGACATAAAATGGATTATGTTTTCATTTATTTGGTCATCCGCTGCTAATAAATTAATTGTGATGATGTCATCATGCTCCACCTTTGGACCATGACCTTGTGCTATGCTTTTAGAAATAGTTGTCACTCTTGCACTTTAAACATGCCTGAGGAAGGCCCCAATTTGGAGGTGAAACATGTAGCAAGTTCCATTTTATTCTGCTATTTAGCATTTGAATATCAAATAAACACTGCTGTTAATTTCACAAAGTGGTATTTTTGCCAACATGGTTGTTTCGGCAGCAGCTGCTGTCCTTTGGAGTCCAAGTCCGGCATTCCCACCACACGGCTTACTGGACTTAAAGGATTTGCTGCTAACATCTTGGTGCCAGATACCACAGGACACATCCAGAGGTCTTGTGCTAAGATTTCTAATATGGTCCCAGCTTATGGCCAATGAAAAGAAAATGTGTACAAACCCTTTAAGAACGATGTATGTAAAGTAGGTAGCAATAATGAGAGAAATGACTAGTATGCCATATTTTGAAATTGTAGTTATTTTATATGAGATGTATCACAGATTGGCATATCTTGCAATTTAAAATAAATTAAGCAAGTAACCTTTTTGCAATTGAGGGTATTTGTATGTACCTGGATTAAACATACCTCGATGTGATGATCCGGAATGCTGTAGTTCCAAACCAGTCTCTATCCTCTGTGGTTTTGTGTAGAGAAATAAATAGCAGAGTACACACACGCTGACAACAAATGCTAGTAAAACCAATGCTGCAATCGCCAGGCCAATGAGAGCTCCTATACTGCAAGAGAACACAGGAGACATTGCATTAGTGTGTAGTCCAAAAAAAAACTATTTAGAAGCGACCCTACAGGGAAAAACTTTTAAAGACCTTTTAGTGTATATTAACGCCTTCAACGCTGTAGCACTTCTTTCCTTTCCATGTTGGTGTATTTTTTTGCATGCGCAAATATGTACGTGTGAAGCCGGACTAACAGTAGCCTAACACCAATTTATTTGGGTTTAGGGATCAGGTGGTGGAAATCTCTTTTAACCTACAGTATTCTAATCCAGACAATGCAAAGAGCTATACAAGTCAGTACAAGTGGGCGCACATACTTATGACTAAGCCAGCAGGCTTTTATTTATGACTGGGCACTGGGAACATCTATTCTACAGAAAATACAATCAGCTTCCTTTCATTCATATACTTAAATCTGCAACAGCCAGCTGCTCCACCTGCTTCAGTTTTTGCTTTTTTCTCCTGCCTACTCAGTAGGTTCTCTTTAAAGGGAACCTGTCATCACTAGAGATGAGCGAACACCAAAATGTTCGGGTGTTCGTTATTCGAAACGAACTTCCCGCGATGTTCGAGGGTTCGTTTCGAATAACGAACCTCATTGAAGTCAATGGGCGACCAGAGCATTTTTGTATTTCGCCTCAAGTTCACAGGTCCCACTATTAAGCCACAATACCGGCAAGAGTGGGCCCCCCCCCCTCCCAACAACTTTTACTTCTGAAAAGCCCTCATTAGCATGGCATACCTTTGCTAAGCACCACACTACCTCCAACAAAGCACAATCACTGCCTGGATGACACTCCGCTGCCACTTCTCCTGGGTTACATGCTGCCCAACCGCCCCCCCTCCCCCCCACAGCGCACACCAAATTGTCCCTGCCCAGCCTTCAGCTGCCCTCATGCCACACCACCCTCATGTCTATTTAGAAGTGCGTCTGCCATGAGGAGGAACCGCAGGCACACACTGCAGAGGGTTGGCACGGCTAGGCAGCGACCCTCTTTAAAAGGGGCGGGGCGATAGCCCACAATGCTGTACAGAAGCAATGATAAATATAATCCTGTGCCACCGCCATCAGGAGCTGCACACGTGGGCATAGCAATGGGGAACCTATGTGCCACACACTATTCATTCTGTCAAGGTGTCTGCATGCCCCAGTCAGACTGGTAATATGTACCTTAACAGTAACCGCGTTGGTGGTAATGTGGTGGTGACTGCGGACCTAGTAGCACGGTTGTATTTTGTTGGTTTTCGGAATGCGGCCAGGATTAAGTGGGCCGTGGCGGGGGGATGGTGTGGGGGCTCTCTTGTTGTGTCGGTAAAGGTGAAATTCTTGGACTGCCACCAGACGAACCAATGCAAAGGCATTTGCCAAGAATGTTTTCCCTGTTGGAGGAGGAGGGGGATGTTTTTGAGGCACTACGTGTCCTCTCCACGTGTCCGTGGTTATATGCACCTTAACAGTAACCGCGTTGGTGGTAATGTGGTGGTGACTGCGGACCTAGTAGCACGGTTGTATTTTGTTGGTTTTCGGAATGCGGCCAGGATTAAGTGGGCCGTGGCGGGGGGATGGTGTGGGGGCTCTCTTGTTGTGTCGGTAAAGGTGAAATTCTTGGACTGCCACGAGACGAACCAATGCAAAGGCATTTGCCAAGAATGTTTTCCCTGTTGGAGGAGGAGGGGGATGTTTTTGAGGCACTACGTGTCCTCTCCACGTGTCCGTGGTTATATGCACCTTAACAGTAACCGCGTTGGTGGGAAATGGCCTCGCCGCCATCATGTCTTTGGGAAGCCTCTGTTTCCACACCCCAGAGACATACCATTAGCAGCGGTATAGGCAGAGCCCAGAATTCGTAACATTTCAGCCATAGCATTAGGACAGGCCCCACTAACATTTCAGTAGCAGCATTATAGGAGGAGCGCAGTCTTCGTTCCATGTCAGCAATAGTAGCACTCAAGACAGGCCCCAGTAACAATTCCGAAGCAGCAGTATAGCGGGAGCGCAGTCTTCGTTCCATGTCAGCAATAGTAGCACTCAAGACAGGCCCCAGTAACAATTCCGAAGCAGCAGTATAGCGGGAGCGCAGTCTTCGTTCCATGTCAGCAATAGTAGCACTCAAGACAGGCCCCAGTATCAATTCCGAAGCAGCAGTATAGCGGGAGCGCAGTCTTCGTTCCATGTCAGCAATAGTAGCACTCAAGACAGGCCCCAGTAACAATTCCGAAGCAGCAGTATAGCGGGAGCGCAGTCTTCGTTCCATGTCAGCAATAGTAGCACTCAAGACAGGCCCCAGTAACAATTCTGAAGCAGCAGTATAGTGGGAGGCAGCCCAGTTTAACGAAAAATTGGTTCAAGTTAAAGTTTCAACGCTTTTAAGCGCATTGAAACTTATAAAAATTGTTCAGAAAAATTATTTGAGTGAGCCTTGTGGCCCTAAGAAAAATTGCCCGTTCAGCGTGATTACGTGAGGTTTCAGGAGGAGGAGCAGGAGGAGGAGGAGGAATATTAGACACAGATTGATGAAGCAGAAATGTCCCCGTTTTGGATGGTGAGAGAGAACGTAGCTTCCATCCGCGGGTGCAGCCTACGTATTGCTTACGTATCGCTGCTGTCCGCTGGTGGAGAACAGAAGTCTGGGGAAATCCAGCCTTTGTTCATCTTGATGAGTGTTAGCCTGTCGGCACTGTCGGTTGACAAGCGGCTACGCTTATCTGTGATGATTCCCCCAGCCGCACTAAACACCCTCTCCGACAAGACGCTAGCCGCAGGACAAGCAAGCACCTCCAGGGCATACAGCGCTAGTTCAGGCCACATGTCCAGCTTCGACACCCAGTAGTTGTAGGGGGCAGAGGGATCGGCTACGTACTCCCTCACCATCCTTTTACAGTGCTCCTGCCGACTCAGCCTTGACTGGGGAGCGGTGACACAGTCTTGCTGGGGAGCCATAAAGCTGGCCAGGCCCCTAAAGACTGTTGCACTGCCTGGGATGTACATGCTGCTCGATCTCCACACCTCCCCTGCTACCTTGCCCTCGGTACTGCGCCTTCTGCCACTAGCGCTGTCGGCTGGGAATTTTACCATCAGCTTGTCCGCAAGGGTCCTGTGGTATAGCAACACTCTCGAACCCCTTTCCTCTTCGGGAATGAGAGTGGGCAGGTTCTCCTTATAGCGTGGGTTGAGCAGTGTGTACACCCAGTAATCCGTTGTGGCCAGAATGCGTGCAACGCGAGGGTCACGAGAAAGGCATCCTAACATGAAGTCAGCCATGTGTGCCAGGGTACCAGTACGCAACACATGGCTGTCTTCACTAGGAAGATCACTTTCAGGATCCTCCTCCTCCTCCTCCTCCTCAGGCCATACACGCTGAAAGGATGACAGGCAATCAGCCGGTGTACCGTCAGCAGCGGGCCAAGCTGTCTCTTCCCCCTCCTCCTCATGCTCCTCCTCCTCCTCCTGTACGCGCTGAGAAATAGACAGGAGGGTGCCCTGACTATCCAGCGGCATACTGTCTTCCACCGCCCCCGTTTCCGAGCGCAAAGCAGCTGCCTTTATGGTTTGCAGGGAATTTCTCAAGATGCATAGCAGAGGAATGGTGACGCTAATGATTGTAGCATCGCCGCTCACCACCTGGGTAGACTCCTCAAAATTACCAAGGACATGGCAGATGTCTGCCAACCAGGCCCACTCTTCTGAAAGGAATTGAGGAGGCTGACTCCCACTGCGCCGCCCATGTTGGAGTTGGTATTCGACTATAGCTCTACGCTGTTCATAGAGCCTGGCCAACATGTGGAGCGTAGAGTTCCACCGTGTGGGCACGTCGCACAGCAGTCGGTGCACTGGCAGCTTAAAGTGATGTTGCAGGGTGCGCAGGGTGGCAGCGTCCGTGTGGGACTTGCGGAAATGTGCGCAGAGCCGGCGCGCCTTTACGAGCAGGTCTGACAAGCGTGGGTAGCTTTTCAGAAAGCGCTGAACCACCAAATTAAAGACGTGGGCCAGGCATGGCACGTGCGTGAGGCTGCCGAGCTGCAGAGCCGCCACCAGGTTACGGCCGTTGTCACACACGACCATGCCCGGTTGGAGGCTCAGCGGCGCAAGCCAGCGGTCGGTCTGCTGTGTCAGACCCTGCAGCAGTTCGTGGGCCGTGTGCCTCTTATCGCCTAAGCTGAGTAGTTTCAGCACGGCCTGCTGACGCTTGCCCACCGCTGTGCTGCCACACCGCGCGACACCGACTGCTGGCGACATGCTGCTGCTAACACATCTTGATTGCGAGACAGAGGAGGAGGAGGAGGAGGAGGAGGGTGCTTTAGTGGAGGAAGCATACACCTCCGCAGATACCACCACCGAGCTGGGGCCCGCAATTCTGGGGGTGGGTAGGACGTGAGCGGTCCCAGGCTCTGACTCTCTCCCAGCCTCCACTAAATTCACCCAATGTGCCGTCAGGGAGATGTAGTGGCCCTGCCCGCCTGTGCTTGTCCACGTGTCCATTGTTAAGTGGACCGTGGCAGTAACCGCGTTGGTGAGGGCGCGTACAATGTTGCGGGAGACGTGGTCGTGCAGGGCTGGGACGGCACATCGGGAAAAGTAGTGGCGACTGGGAACTGAGTAGCGTGGGGCCGCTGCCTCCATGATACTTTTGAAGGACTCCGTTTCCACAACCCTATACGGCAGCATCTCAAGGCTGATGAATTTTGCTATGCGGACGGTTAACGTTTGAGCGTGCGGGTGCGTGGCGGCGTACTTGCGCTTGCGCTCCAACAGTTGCGCAAGCGACGGCTGGACGGTGCGCTGAACTACACTGCTGGATGGGGCCGAGGACAGCGGAGATGAGGGTGTGGGTGCAGGCCATGAGGCGGTAGTGCCCGTGTCCTGAGAGGGGGGTTGGATCTCAGTGGCAGGTTGGGGCACAGGGGGAGAGGCAGGGGTGCAAACCGGAGGCGCTGAACGGCCTTCGTCCCACCTTGTGGGGTGCTTGGCCATCATATGTCTGCGCATGGTGGTGGTGGTGAGGCTGTTGGTGTTGGCTCCCCGGCTGAGCTTTGCGCGACAAAGGTTGCACACCACTGTTCGTCGGTCGTCAGGCGTCTCTGTGAAAAACTGCCAGACCTTAGAGCACCTCGGCCTCTGCAGGGTGGCATGGCGCGAGGGGGCGCTTTGGGAAACAGTTGGTGGATTATTCGGTCTGGCCCTGCCTCTACCCCTGGCCACCGCACTGCCTCTTGCAACCTGCCCTGCTGATGCCCTTGACTCCCCCTCTGAAGACCGGTCCTCCTGAGTAAGCGTTGCACACCAGGTGGGGTCAGTCACCTCATCGTCCTGCTGCTCTTCCTCCGAATCCTCTGTGCGCTGCTCCCTCGGACTTACTGCCCTTACTACTACCTCACTGCAAGACAACTGTGTCTGATCGTCATCGTCCTCCTCACCCACAGAAAGTTGTTGAGACAGTTGGCGGAAGTCCCCAGCCTCTTCCCCCGGACCCCGGGAACTTTCGAATGGTTGGGCATCAGTGACGATAAACTCCTCTGGTGGGAGAGGAACTGCTGCTGCCCAATCTAAGCAGGGGCCCGAGAACAGTTCCTGGGAGTGTTCCCGCTCCTGAGCAGGTGTCATTGTAGTGGAGTGAGGAGGCTGGGAGGAAGGAGGAGCAGCAGACAGAGGATTCGGATTTGCAGCAGTGGACGGCGCAGAACTGCGTGTTGACGATAGGTTGCTCGAAGCACTTTCTGCCATCCAGGACAGGACCTGCTCACACTGCTCATTTTCTAATAACCGTCTCCCGCGTGGACCCATTAATTGGGCGATGAATGTGGGGACGCCAGAAACGTGCCTCTCTCCTAATCGCGCAGCAGTCGGCTGCGACACACCTGGATCAGGAGCTCGGCCTGTGCCCACACCCTGACTTGGCCCTCCGCGTCCTCGGCCGCGTCCACGTCCTCTAGGCCTACCCCTACCCCTCAGCATGCTGTATTACCAGTGATTTGATTTCACAGGCAGGAAATAAATTGGCGCAAGACTGCAGGCCAAATATAATTTTTTCCCTTTTTTGAAAACGAAAGGCCCCACTGCCTCTAGTGAATGAATAATCTAAGTTTAATAACTGTGCTGTGGCCCTGCTAATGTGTCACAGAACGTGAGGGTAGCAGAGTTATTATAACTCTGGCAGAGCAGGTATTTTTTTTCCCAATTAAGGAAAGCAAATGGCGAAGCCAGCAGTAAACCGTAGCTGGGTGCATCTGATTTTTAAACGTTGCACACGCAGCCGACACGTGTCCACCGCCCTTAGGACGGACAGAGGCAGGACAAATAGAATTAAATATGGCCCTAGAAAGGACCGTTGAGGTTCTTGAAGGGTACACTCACTCCTAACACTCTCCCTGCCTATGCAACACTTCTGTCCCTAATGCCGGGTGCAACGCTCTGCAGAGGCGATTTTGAGAAAAAAAAAATTGCCACTGCTAACAGCAGCCAACACACAGCTATCAGTGGCCCTAATAAGGACCTTTGGGGGTCTTGAAGCCTACACTAACTACCAATTCTTTCCCTACAGCAGCTCCGGTACAAACAGCACTGTCCCTCACTAACTCACAAGGCATCTGAGGCGAGCCGCGGGAGGGGCCGACTTTTATATTAGGCGGACACCTGATCTCCCCAGCCACTCACTGCAGGGGGGTGGTATAGGGCTTGAACGACGCAGGGGGAAGTTGTAATGCCTTCCCTGTCTTTCAATTGGCCAGAAAAGCGCGCTAACGTCTCAGGGAAGGAAGTGAAAGTAACCCGAACACTGCATGGTGTTCGTTACGAATAACGAACATCCCGAACACCCTAATATCCGCACGGATATTAAGTTCGGACGAACACGTTCGCTCATCTCTAGTCATCACCTTGAGCCTCATAAACTACGTTAGGTGAGGGTATGGAGGGTCTGGGAAGCTGCTTTTTATACTCACCAGGTCCCCCATTCCAATAGTGTGCCCCCCCCAAAAAAATCAGCAAATGCACACAGTGTGACGGCTTTAACAAGACTGTATGCATGCACCGATTTCTCAGGGGAACAGGGGACCTGGTGAGACTAAAAAGCAGCGCCTGGGCTCCCCTGGCCCATCACCTTTGAGTCCCATAATGTAAGTGTATGGGGCTCAAAAGTGATGAAAGACTCTTTAAAGTCACTCATTCAGTTACTCATTCATTAGCCCGTCATTCATTCAGCAAGAGCTGCCTGTGATTGGCTGAGCATGTCAGCCAATCACAAACAGCTCTTTCAGCAGATAGATCAGCACTAGAGAGCTGGGGACAGCGAGGAGAAGACGCGGCTGAGCCCCGGCAGCTGAAGGGAGGTAAGCATGTAATTTTTTTGTTTTTAAACCACTTTTACAGGATTTTCAGGGAAGGGCTTATATTTAAAGCCCTTCCCTGAAATCCATTGATGGGGTGCCAGCAGCAGGATCCTCTACCGCAGCTGTCATGTGTGACAGCTGTAGTAGAGAATTGAAAAATTCCTCTGCTGCATCTTTCTGCTGCATTTCTCTGCTGCAGATGTGGCGGCAGGGAATTCTTTATGCTAGTGGAGATGAATGACACATCTGCCGCATGCGGCAGATGTGTTCTTCATCCCCGCGGGGGTCACGGCAGCGGCAGATAGGTAAGTATATTTTTAATTAATTAATTTTTTTTTACACTAGAATGGTTCTTTTTTTTTTATCAGGGAAGGGCTTATATGTAAAGTCCTTCCCCAAAAAAGAATGCAGCGGTGCCGGCAGACCATTGTTTTCAATGGAGCCGCCGGCAGCAGCCGCGGCTCCATCGAAAACAATGCGTGCATTCCCTATGGTGCACGCATGTCCTATCTTTGCAGGCACACGCCTGTAAAGCACGGACATGTGCACATACTATAGGAATGCATTAGGGCTAATTGACGCGTGTTTTTGAGTGGGCGTATGCACACACAAAATACACGCTCGTCTGAAGCCGCCCTCAGAGAGAGGTTCTACTATTAGTTTTATAGATGGTTTCAATCCTTTTTCATGCGTCCAAAATAAGGTTATCGATGAGATTTCAATGAAAGTGTAATTTTCTCCTTCACTTCTGAGTATAAACTAGCAGAAAAAGAAATAACAAGAGATGAGATCTTTTTCAATCTTCTCCATCAGGGGAACGAAATTTAAGTTGTAGAGATCCGTAAGGTTTTGGGATATTCTTGCCCCCTAAGTAGGTAATTTGTTTATACTCATATTTTTAAACAATGACATTTTGGAGATTTCTGTACAAGAACTGGGATCTATGTTTATATTTAGCAGTTCTGATTTGGATAGGTTTAATTTAAAGTTAGACATTTGGCCAAAATTTCTAAACTCTTGCAAAATGGGAGGAATTGAGATTTTAGGGTCTGTCAGGAACAGCAGCATATCATCTGCGCAGGAAGCTATTTTGTGCTCTGAGGACGCATTTCATACAAATGATTTTTCTATTCTGCCTAATTTTTCCCAGAAGCATCTCCATAGTAACAATAGGGGGGACAAAGGGCAACCTTGTCTAGTTCCGTTTTGGATCTGAACTGCGGGGGAGAGTTATTTTAATTCTGGCAGAGGGAAAGGTGTACAAGGCCATAATTTTATCTATAAATATATCACATCTTTTGAAGCTCTCTGACGATCTCTTGGTTCGGCAGGAAGAATCTAGTTAAAATGATGGCCGAAAGTTCTATATTTACTGCAAATCCAGCCAATAGAAATCCCACATCATTTCTTTATCAAGCTGAAATGCCTAATAGCGAAATTCATTTGGCAAGGGAAGGGTCATAGAGTTAAGCATGCAACCCTTATAAAAGCAAAAAGGTCAGGTGGCATCGGCCTCCCAAACTCCGAAACCTATAGGATTGTTTTACACCTGAACTGCCTGGTTGATCTGACCTGTCAATCAGAGGCCAAATTATGGGTAGAGTTGGAACTATTTTCTTTACATGAGAATCGGAAATGTCTACTGTGGCCCACCTCATACAATAAAATCAAACTGAAAGAGATTTGAAACCCCTTCACCTAACTAACCTTCAATATATGGCATAAAACCAATAAAAAACACAAACTCACACCTCAGATAAGTGGCTTTAATTCACTCCTCCCACTAATCCCCAACAGATTTAGGGCACTCAAACAGAAAATTGCACAGGGCTCTGACCTATCTTCATTCAATTACAATTCACTCTCCAGACATTATTGGCACAGAACAGAAATTGCTATTCCACAAACCATTATGGAACCCTCAACCTGTTAAAAATGCAATTTCTAAAATATATAGAGCCCTGACGCAGAATGATCAGCAACCCACCTTTATATACCGATGGGAGACAAAATTAAATACTACTTTCTCCCCAAACGACATAAAGAAAATTCTATTTTATAACACTTTCTTTACAAGCTTTCATTCCTTTTTCGCACCTTCAGTTTCACACGCTTACTAGGAGACACTTTTCCCTCTGAACTCCAGACATCCTCAGTCCCAGTTATCTGATAGATCATCCGTGGGGTTTGTACTTCTGACACAGTAAAAACATTCACCCAAGCTTCTTTGAGACTCCTTAAATTACATTTCCTTTTTTTGTGGTAGCAGGAGAACCGTTACTCTATGCCTCAGCCTCACGCTGGGACGTCCACCTCCTCCGACTACATTCTCTCAACTCCCTCTCTAAACCCCACGCCCTAACTACCCAAGGCCTACAACCACATCACTCACACAGTTAAAGGGGCACACACACACGATTCACTCACAACAGTCATTGACATACATCAATACTACAACTTCAAGCCACTACAATAGTACAACCCCTCCGGTTCTTAAGTGGTACAATGAGGTGAATAGTATCTGCTCCTTTGAAAAGATCAAAAATAGACAAGAGGAGACATGGAGAAATTCCAGAACCTTTGGAGTGCTTGGTTTACCTTTCTGTATGGGAAACACATTTGACCACCAAGAATTAATAATACTCCCTAGGCTCTGGATTATCACCCCACCATTTTATGATACCTTACCAATGTATTCATTTTCTGTATCTTTCGTTTTACTGTTTAACCCACTAAGGACATGGCCTATTTTGGGCTTAAGGATGCAACGATTTTCGGCGGATTTTCCTCTCCATTTTTCAAAAGTCATAACTTTTTGATTTTTCCATCGATGCGGCCGTATAAGGGCTTGTTTTTTGCGTAGCAAACTGTTTTTTTTTAGATGGTGCTATTTTTGGGTACATAGACTATATTGTAAAACTTATATTATTTTTTTATGATAGCAGGGAGAGAAAACGCATCAATTCTGCCATAGATTTTTTTTTTAGGCTGGGGTCACACGGGGCGGAATCACGCCGGAAATCTCGCGGTTTGGCCGCAGCAAAAACTGCGAGATTTCCGCCGGTAGAAGCGCCACGGAAAAACCCACGGCGGCTTTGAAGCGGCCCGGCCGCTCGCTCTTCCGCTGCGGCCAGCGCTCCCATAGAGGAGAGCGCGGCCGCAGCGGAATGAAAAAATAAATAGACATGCTGCACGTTCTAAAGCCGCGGCTGCGGTCGCTGCAGCCGCGGTTCCTGCCTGACTTACCGCAGCAGATTGGCCGTCCCGTGTGGACGAGATTTCTGAGATCTCGTCCACATGGCTGGATAATCCCAAGATTAGCGGCCGCAGGCGGATTTGCCGCGGTGAAATTCCGCGTGGAATTTCCGCGGCAAATCTGCCCTGTGTGAACCCAGCCTTACAGCGTTAATCATGCAGCATGCAGCATAAATTACACAACCCATTTTTTTTGCGGGCCCGTACGATTACAACGATACCAAAACTCTTACACTTTTTTTTAGGTTTTTCCACTTTTCTGCAATAATTTTTTTTCTAAATCGCTGCATTCAGAGTCCCGTAACTTTTTTATTTTTCTATGTACGGAGCTCTATGAGGGCTTATTTTTTTGCGTGAATAGCTGTAGCTTTTAATGGTACCAATTTGGGGTACATGTGGTTTTTTTGATCACTTTTATTGCATTTTTAGGGGACAATACCAAATATGTGGGGTTTAAATTTTTTTTTACCTTTTTTATGCTAATATGAGAAAAAGCATAAAAAAAGGGTTTTTTAAATTATTTTTTTACATTTTTCTTTTTTATTCATTTTTCTTTTCTTTTTTTTTTTTTTTTACACAATTTGTTTTCCTCTGGGGCACTTACAGTATAGCCCTGATGATCGCTGTGAGCGCGCTCCCTCTGTGAACCCCTCCCATGCCGCGATCTACATAGATCGCGGCAGGGAAGGGGTTACCAGCGGGGGGCGCATCTCCGATGCACCTCCGCTGTTGCAGCTGCGGGGTAGCGTGAGATCATACGTGATCTCGCGCTATGCCCAGGACGTTAGTTTTCGCCCTGTTGCATGAAGTACCCCGCTGCCAGGACGTAAACTTAGGCCCTGGAGCGGGAAGGGGTTAACTGTATATTTCAACAGAGCTGTCACTGTTTGTTGGTTGTTTGATTGATTTATACTGTGATTACTTCCCTACCCCCATCCTATTTTTGCTGTATTCCCCCATCCCCATACTCTTTATGAACAAATAAAAAAAATATATATTTAAAAAAAGAAAGAAAAAGAAGTAACAGAGGCAATTTTGATCTTATCTCCTTGCCGCTGCAGTTTTTAATTTTCTCATTCTTTCCTCGCCACTTGCAATTAGAATGAAGTACTAACATGCAATTAGAATCAAGTAAACATACAAATAAAGGAAGGAGAATTTAACCAAACCATTTTGAGACCAACTTTAGAATATTTAGCCTAAAAGTCAGGATATGAGTTTGCTAGGTTGACTTAAAGCGATCCTTGACAAGCCAAGATGGCCACACTACTTGATGCACACCGTGTATTGGTAGTGCTTCATCAGGATACCTAACTATATTTGAGAGATTTGGGATCAGAACACTCACAGTCTGGCAACTCCTGAGAGCTCCTGTGCTCCACTGTGCCCACCTGGGATATGTGGGTTTCTATGATAATCTGCATTAGAAATCCCATTTTCCCTACTAGGGAAATCTGAGTTAATAGTGGGTCCCCTGTTACGAATCTCCATCTCCTGGCCAGAGTAGAGAGTGTTTGCAAAGAGTGTCTCTCTCGCTGGAGAACCTGTCCTGTCCTGCATTACACAGACAACCCATTGATGTGAATGGGCACTATGTAATGCTTAATTTTCCCTGTGGTGGTGCTGCTGGAAAATTTTACACTTCCAGCCAGGTTTCCCCATAGATTACAGCCAAATGCTGGGGGTCCCAGCCTGGGGACCCTTTATCGTCATCTCATTGTCCCTTCTAACAAGTAGGAATTGTCCAAAGCGGGAACCCCTTTAAGATTTTTGCTCATTTTTATATGCACTGCATTACTTTACTCATCAGCAGGAGTCACGAAGTAAATTACAATATTCTCGCTACAGATGACAGTGATGTATTCGGTTAATTATAGGAAACACAGAAAAGAGAATTTAAGATAAAATACTGAATTAAAACTTTTAGTTTTACTAGACTTTTAATTTGACTCAGAGCCTCTGTGACGTGTTTCTGTGTCTTCATCTAATGCTGCATGCACATAGCAGAGCTGAGTGGATAAACAGAGCTGCTCGAAGTTTGGACTGTCTAAAAGTTTCTTCAGACGGACGCATGCGCTAATACGCTCGCCGCTACGGAGTGTATTAGCGTATGAACCTAATAGCTAAAAAAATCTGTCTTTTTGACAGTTCAAACTTCACACTATTTTTGCTTGAACAAAAAAAAAGCAGAAAGACGTGTTCTGCCCATCTTTTCTCAAATATAGAAAATCTATGTGCGAAAATAGTATGTAGTAATATCGCACAATAAACATAGCCATGAAACAAGAAACTATTGAAATCAATGGTTTTGTCTTGTCACATTTTATGGGGGTGATTTTCATGCCTGCAAAACGATCTGAAATCATGGCTGTGTGTAAAAGGCCTAATTATGAGACTGCCTTCTCACAGGACAGAAACGCTGCAGGCATTCTGCAATGGAATATTCGCAGAAATTCCACAGCTAATGCGCGGTGGCCAACTTCATGCATAAATGGTGCCAAGTTGGCCATGTTTTAAATTATGGACAGCTATGGAATTCAACCTTTTATTTCCGCAACGTAAATAGATGTACTGCAGCTCTAGAATCTGCAGCGTTTTTAAATCGAAGCGAATTCATTGTGGAACATTTCCTCAATTTCTAAAATCTCCACATGGTTTGTACTGTAAATAATGCAGAATGTCCATAGCAATTTCACTAGTAGAATTTCCGTAGCGTCTACTGCCTGTGTGAAGGCAACCTTAAGGCTCATTTACCTGCAAAGACAATCTTTCAAATGATTGAAAGATTGAGAGTTTCATTGATCATTTTGCATAAAGTATTAATGGGAACTAATGTCCATTAGTACTTTTTCAGCTTCATTTGCATGTAAATGAGCTTCCAAGAGCTGCTTGTGGAGAGCAGCAGGTGATCTGTTCTCTGTATACAGCTCCTTTGTTCTCAGGAGGCTGTCAGCCGTATACAATGTAACCAGATGCTCCCATGCAGAACACAGCATGCAGGCTGTGTTATCTTCTCTCTAGCTGAAGGGTGAATTTTATTCTCACCTAAAAATCATTGTTCAGATAAAGAGTGAAAGATGGAAGCATTTACACACAATGATTATGGCTCAAAAGGCATAGTTTGAACGGATTTTGAGCGATAATTGTTAGGTGTCAAGACAGGATTAGTGAATCTGCTCCACTGTATCTAATACAGTTTAGCAACACACTGAATATAGAATGTGCAAAAAGCACTCCATTATTATACTTTATGCGGTAGGTATAGAATACAATGTATACCTTTACCACTATGTGTCTGTGTAGACACACATATACTGAGAACTAGAGCTGAATTAATCTATACACACATGCATATAGGCGACTCCATAGCAGAGATTTTAAAGCCCTACATGTGTGGCTAATTAATAGGCAGAGTCTAAGGAGTCAGACATATAGGCTCCAGTCCTGCTGATATCCGCATCATAGTTCATAGGACATTTTGGAATGCACGTTGCAGAAAAAAAGAACTGATATGTCAATTTTCAACATGGTGTCTATGAGAAAACTGACTTGGGCAGCTGCACACGGATTTGCCTCTTTGATTTTGGCTTCATCCATGTGAAGATCCACATGCAACTTCATGGCTCAGCCACAGAATTTTGCTCTGGATTATTGTGGCTTATCCGCATTGCAAAAATTTGATGTGGATCTGCCCAAAAAACATTGTGCGTCTCTATGACCCAAAGGGTTGTCCCACAAATAGAGCTTACAATCTAAAGGCTCAAACACATGGGCGCATGCCTCAATACGCTTGCTGCAATATTTAAATTTTTTTACTATTACTGTAGCGTGTGAGTTTGAAAAAAAAACAAAACGGAATGATAGGTCCTGCCCTATCTTTCTCACAGATAGAGAAGCTACATGTGAGAAAGATAGGGTAAGTCCTTTCTTTTCTCAAGTGTAGTATTAATGTGCGAGAAACAGTGGTTTCGTTTGGTCCCGTTATTCGGTCATGATTATTACGGTAGTTCTAATTGATAGTTCTGATTGTCATGTTTAGGGTTTAAATACATTCAGTTCTGTTTGCATTTCTCCTTCATCCTTAGGCGCATGGGTCTGAATTCCCCCTCCGTCCTTAGGCACCTGAATTCCCCCTTCATCCTTAGGCGCCCGAATTCCTGCTCTGTCCTTAGGCGACTGAATCCCATACGATCTTTCGGTGTCTGAATTTCCCCACCGTCTTAAGGTGCCTAAATTCCCTCTCCATCCTTAGGAATCTCAATTCCCCTACCATCTTTAGGTGCCTGAATTCCCCCTCTGTCTTTAGGCGTTTGAGTTCTCCCTCCTTCCTTAGGCATCTGAATTTCCCCTCCATTCTTAGGCGTTTGAATTACCCCTTTGTCCTTAGGCGTCTGAATTCCCCCTCCGTCCTTAGGTGTCTGAATTCCCCCTCCGTCCTTAGGCGTTTGAATTCCCCCTCTGTCCTTAGGCGTCTGAATCCCCCTTCCTTCCTTAGGCATCAGAATTCCCTCTCCGTCCTTAGGCGTCAGAATTCCCCCTCCGTCCTTAGGCGTCAGAATTCCCCCTCCATCCTTAGGCGTCAGAATTCCCCCTCCGTCCTTAGGCGTCAGAGTTCCCCCTCCGTCCTTAGGCATCAGAATTCCCCCTCCGTCCTTAGGCGTCAGAATTCCCCCTCCGTCCTTAGGCGTCAGAATTCCCCCTCCGTCCTTATGCGTCAGAATTCCCCCTCCGTCCTTAGGCGTCTGAATTCCCCCTTCGTCCTTAGGCGTCTGAATTCCCCCTTCGTCCTTAGGCATCTTAATTCCCCTTCCATCCTTAGGCGTCAGAATTCCCCTTCCATCCTTAGGCGTCAGAATTCCCCTTCCATCCTTAGGCGTCAGAATTCCCCCTCCGTCCTTAGGCGTCTGAATTCCCCCTTCGTCCTTAGGTGTCTGAATTCCCCCTCCGTCCTTAGGCGTCTGAATTCCCCCTCCGTCCTTAGGCGTCTGAATTCCCCCTCCGTCCTTAGGCGTCTGAATTCCCCCTCCGTCCTTAGGTGTCTGAATTCCCCCTCCGTCCTTAGGCGTCTGAATTCCCCCTCCGTTTTTAGGCGTCTGAATTCCCCCTCCATCCTTAGGTGCATGATCGCCTGATTTCCCCCTCTGTCCTTAGCCACGTTGTCACCTAGATTCCCCCTCCGCCCTTAGGTGTGTGGTCGCATGAGTTCAATAATTTTGTTTTGACTAGCAGAACTCTCCCACGTTAATAGATAGGTCCTGCCCTATCTTTTCTCGCACGTAGAAAAAAAACATGCGCAAATATGCTCTGTAGCGTCGCATGCACAAATACGCTGCGTAGCGGTGAGCGTATCTGCGCATGAACCCATGTGTTTAAGCTACAACAACCAGTTGCTAGTTCATAGCTGATCACTCTATGATCCTGTATAGCATCTTGCAGGAGGACCGGAGCTCCACAACTCACCATCAGGGAGAAAATATAATTACATCAATTAACAAGAAATGTGCAATGAAATATTAGGTTGCATGAGCTGTCAATTCATTATGTTCATTCAATGATAAATTGTTTGTTGCCTCGATAATGGAAATCAATCTTTTCTATGTAGTCATATAATATGATGATTGCCACTCGTTTCACATCTCAAATGTTAACTTTAAACCCTACAAGAGCAGAGTGTTTCAGACCTAAAGGAGCAGATACTAAAGCCGGCGTCACACGACAGTTTTGTGTTCAGTTTCTTGTGAGCCAAAACCAGGAGTGGGTCCAAAATATGGAAGAACTGCTAATCTTTCCATTTATACTTTCTCTCCACTCTTGGTTTTGGCTCACAAAAAACTGAACACAGCATCAGTGCAGTCCCCATTGAAAGCAATATGAAAACTCTGCGATCCTCTGCCGCAGCTGTGACAGCCCCAGCAGGGAATTTCCTGTGTTCCTGAAGTGATGCGAGGCAATTTTCACGTGAAATATCTCGCACCCACAGGGCTTTCCCATGGATGGCGAGTGTGATATCGGGCCATGATTCACCACCCAATATTGCGCTTGCCCATGTGAAGTTAGCCTTAGGTCTTCTTCACACAGCCATATGCATTTTTACACTCAGCTAGAGATGAGCGAGCGTACTCGCTAAGGCAAATTACTCGAGCGAGTATTGCCATTTTTCAAGTACATGCCCGCTCGTGCCAAAAGATTCGGGTGCCGGCGGGGGTGAGCGAGCGTACTCGCTAAGGCAAATTACTCGAGCGAGTATTGCCATTTTTCAAGTACATGCCCGCTTGTGCCAAAAGATTCGGGTGCCGGCGGGGGTGAGCGAGCGTACTCGCTAAGGCAAATTACTCGAGCGAGTATTGCCATTTTTCAAGTACATGCCCGCTCGTGCCAAAAGATTCGGGTGCCGGCAGGAGTGAGCATGGGGAAGCGGGGGGGGGGGGGGGGGGGGGGAAGCTGCGTATATACTCTTGTGTGAATAAGGCTTTAAGTGATTTTAGGCATGTAGTGTTTTTATGGCCTTATTTTTTTTTTCTTCGCCTACAAAAGTTAGTTTTGCAGCTTTTCTTTTACTTGATGTAGAGGGATGTTTTTAATACTTTTTTTCACTGAGATTCTTTTTCCCTTTTTTGTGTCTTATTAGAGGTAATGTGTTTTTTATCAATGTAAATTTCAGCCCTAAAAATGTCATAGTCTCGAGTAGCATACACAGAAATAGTAAGGGCCTATAGCAAAATGGAAAATTAGCCCCACAGTCCCTAAGAGTTCAACAAAATGGACTCCTTTTTTATTTAAGTTTGGCCAGATACAATAGAGCCCATTGATTTAAATGGGTTCGTTCATATCTAGGTTTTTTTTTTCCTGCGCATTTCGAGTACGCAAAAAACTGCAGCTTGCTCCATTTTCCTGCTCATTTGCGTACGAAAAGTCCCCATAGAAGTCAATGGGAATGCGCAAAATACGTTAGGAAATGTGCGAAAAACTGTAATTTTGCAGGAAAAAGGACACATCTGATACTCATTAATTAGCCAATTGAGGTATTTTTTTGCAGCACACAAATGCATTGCGCATGGAAAAAGTACAGTAAATTCTGCGGATGCGTGCACAAAAAAGCATTGTTCTTTCCCCAAAAACTCTACACTCATGCGTGGGCAAATAGGTGTACGCTCGTGTGAATCTGGCCTTACTGTCCAGTATAATTTTATAATATATCTCAATCTTTATCTCCTTCACACAACCATTGGTAAAGTGATAGCATATCACAAGAATATAACATGATGGTAGAGGTCCGACCTTTGGGAACCAACCTATTCTAAGTATGGAGGGACCACCATGCACAGCACCGCCTTCTAGGTTTTCCCTACACAGCGGAGCTTCCAGCCACGGGCTATGCAAGAGAATGCTGCTGCCCTATTCACTTAAATGAGGCCACGCTGCAGCACCAAAGTGTAGAGAAAAATAGTAAAACGGACCAACTGGCAAAAAAAAAATTGCGACTTTCCAACTTTCTGCACTACGCTTGCTACTTTTATAAAGAAAAGAGGGCAGGCCTTATTAGGAGGGGGCCGGGGCATATTTTTGTACTTAGCCCACGGAAGAGCAGAGATGCGACTGGTGTATTAAGAGGCGTGCAAAAATTATATTAAGACCGCGTTTGAAACGGCAGCCTTGGTAAATTTCCCTCAGTATGTTTAGTAATGCTTCCTGGGTTAATGCTTTGTTGTTTCACACTGGGAATGAATAATTATGTCAGTCTTCCAATCACGACGATCAGTCGCTAATAAGCGGTTTGGCGTGCCGTGTAATTTCCTCATCTCATTCTTGGCAACTGGAAATTATTTCTCAAAGTATAGGAATATTCTGCAAACTGTAACAAAGGACATTCTGCATATTTTACAGCTTCTTGCACATTTCGCTCATAACTATTGTGATCAGTTCTTTTTTGCTGAGACATTTACAATAATGACATGAAATGAAGGTACTTTTTTTCGGTGCCCCTTGTTTTCTCGCAGATTACATCTCCAGAAGGGAATGTTATCGAAATAACACAGTTCTGCTCAAACTAATGTTTTTTAATATTAGCTGCTAGAAGAATGAAAACGGTTTCACTAATTTGCAGAGATCAGGCTTCCGTACTGCGCTTCCTAATTATGTATTGCTTCTGTCGTCTCCCAGAACGACATTCTGGTCCCCTCCATAATTCTCATACATGTTCTGTCTCATGTGGATGCACTGTGCAAAACTGTCATGTCAATCTTCTGTATATATGTTGCACAGCTGTGGCATCTGAAGGGTTAACCTCTGTGAAATCATTGCCTGTCAGCTCTGTACCAATGCTGAATGTATCTATTCTACTGTGTCTTGTGGTAAACGTGAGGTTATAAAAGTGAGTGACTGAGAACGGGACAAGAGTTCCTATCTTAGAGTCCATCTTCTGGAGGAGAGTGCTAACACGAAGCCGCATGGAAGCACCATCAGCTTCCATGTTGGTAAAGATGGAAGAAGAAGAACGACATCCCGTAGTGCATGGAGAGTAGATGTGAGAGGAGTAAGTCCCATCCAGAGAGAGAGCACACCAAACCCAATTTTTTACTAAAACAGGTACCCGTTCACACTACAGGCATTATTTTTCCAGTGTGGCCGTCCGTCATTAGGATCACCACACAGAGGTACGTGACTGACACCCACGTGGAGAATGAGCAGGGTGCATCTAGGCTAAGACTTCTTCTAAGTAATTTCTTGCCAGAGAGTATGTGGAGAGATTCCTGTCCATACTACGGACCGAAATCACTTATTAAAGTCAACGGGATTGAGTAAAACTGCAGCAAATGTGCAATTGCATGCATCGTCACTGCACTTTTCATGCATGTTAGGAAGGAGACAGTGGGGAAAAAGTGACATCAATTGGACCTTCTTGCAGTTCTTTTTAACACATGAAAATTGCTGAATGCAATATCAATGTAAAAAATGTGCACATGCATCACAAATATATGCAGCGCGCACATACACATGCAGTGAGAACTCTGAATTTTTCACGGACCAAAACGGCATACACCCATATGAATGAGCCCTGATGCTGCCTTCACACTTGCAAGAACATGGCACGATTTTTGCTTGATGCGAAAAAATGCAGAATTATGAAACCCATGCTTTTCAATGGCTTCATTCCCATCTGCGATGTTTTCTCTCCCATGTTTCCCTATGGAGCCACTGTTTATTGCAATGCACAAACTTGCGATGTTCTTGCGACGCAATGCGTTTTTAACATTAGCAATGTTTATTGTCACCTATCGCGCAAGAAAATCTCAAGCGATGCAAGATTATTTATCAGGAATAAACATCGCTGATACTCAAACTTCGCATGAATAAAATGCCATACTGCCATGATTTTCCCTTGGCGATATCGCGCTCGCCAGTGTGAAGGAGCGCTCAGCTGGATTTGCTGTAAATTTTCTCCAGTCCAATACTGTAAAATAAAGACATAAGCCGAACTCACCTCCTTAAGTGGCCCCAGTCTAGCACAGGAGCCCCAGATCGCACCTACCTTCAAAAGAAGCTGCAGCAATCAGTTGCCGTTCATGGTGCACATGACTGCTCAGCCCATCACAGGTTTATAGCTTTGACTTTGCCATGAATTACACGTGACCAATGAAGTCTGTAATTAGCTGAGTGGTCACATGCACAATTAACTGGGCCGCTTTTCCTGCCTACTAAAAGTCATTGCTCCCCCCCAAAAATGCATTTTTGACATGTAATAAAATGAGTCTTTTGTGGCAAGCCCTTCGTCATCATGCATACAGACATGTGCATTTCACCCCACAATGTGCTGGGCGATACAGAACCTTGGTTTAGTGTGTGGTTCCATATAACGTGGCAAGTATTCTCCTAAAAGCATTAACATTAATAAAAAATCTAATGGATTGTGCTGCAAGTTTTTATACCATAATACGAATGACCCCCATTGAAATGCATGTGTAGTGGCTTGGAGCTAACAGGGCCCCTCCATAATATATGCATGCATTTGTCTTTTGCCTATGTGTTATCGGTGTCTTCTATTTTTTATGAATATGATGTGTATTGCATAGCTGCAGTACTGAATGGGTTAACTGTCTTGTATATGAGATGTCTGGAAAATGTATCCTGTTGTTTGTCATGTGATCGTGCTATGCATATGTGTTTGCAAGGAGAGTCTGTTCTGGTCTTGCAAGAGAGAGGAGCATTTGGAGTTCTCCAAGTGAGCCACGCAGACAACATCTGTGCTGTGTGGGCCGGAATGGAAGAGGCTGAGAGATATCCACCAGCCTTCCCTGGGCCTGCTTTACCCAGGAGATGTCAGTGTTACCCCTAGACACCGTGAGTGAAGACAGAGAGAGGAACCACCATGCAGCGCTGAGTGCTTTCTGCTTCCAAATGTGAATGTTGACCGGTAGAGAGCTGAAGAGAGTAGAGAAGAGTGACCGGGAACAGAACGCACTGTCCCCGGCTTTACTCCTTAAACGTTTCCCTGGGTGTGGACCACTTATTTCGCCATCTGGATTCACCGCAGAGGAAGGAACGGTGGCGTCCCAAGTGACAGGACTTTTGAAAGTATTCTACGTTTTGGGTTACCCCCATGAAAGTTCCCCCAGCGGTCACTTGGACAGGTCCTGTGCTACCCTCAAGGGAGGAGATAGTAGAGCCCCATGACAAGGCCAAAATCTACCACGCTATCTCCTCGGATGCTGTACATGCTGATACTATTTGGGATCTATGTGATTTAGACCCCACATTTGTTTCCTATGTGCTGGAAGGTACAGAGGAATGTCAATCCATGTGTTTGCAATAGCACTAGCTGACAACACTGTGATAATGATGGCGTGCTAGTACCAACCACACAAATTTCCTTATTGTACCACCATAGTGCTCCATATCAGGAAAATGGAATTGGGGCTGAATTGGATGTAATTGAATAGCCAACATAATAATGGATACCATATCTTTGCTCTAGAAAAAACTATTATATTTTATACATGAATAAACACAAGTGCGCACCGATGACAGCAGAATATAATACATTTCTGCTTAGTAAGGCTTTCTAATAGGTATTTATATTAAGATATGATTACTATTTCTACACACACATAAGAAATGGTGCCAATTGTTGCCATGTTAGCAAGAGTGGATTGGGAAATCAAAGTGGCCTTAGAAAATAAATTACAGTGGACCCACATTGTAGGTGGCTCAAACCGGCAGCAAGTGGGGCGAATACACCTAGGCAAGGGTCAGCAAATCATCTGCCACAATCACAAAGATGGTAACATAGTATATTAGGCTGAAAAAAGACAAATGCCCACCCAGTTTAGTCTGCTTCCACCCCACCTTGTTAATCCAGAGGAAGGAAAAAAAAAAAAAGCCCAGTGGATAGAAGCCAATTTACCCAATTTTGGTGGAAAAAAATTCCTTCCCGACTCGATAATGGCAGTCAGAATAATCTCTGGATCAACATTTGAAAAGTTCCTACCTGACTCCAAGACCGGCAGTCGGAAAATACCCGGATGAACAAACTGACAGCTGGGCTCTCGTTGTAGGGGCAAGGATCAGAAAACTTTGATCCCTGTTATTTAACTCCCCAGATGCCACGGTGCAAAATATCAAAAGCATATTCAAAGTCACAGTTATATCATTTCCCTCAATCTAGTGATCGTTCTGGGTCATTACACAAGAAGTATTTAAATAGCTCAACACAACTAATGCAACAAGTGCTCTCTCCAAATTAAACATAAAATGCCACATTAATGGCTCATTCACATGGACGATTTTGCACAGTTAAGTTACACACGCAAAAAAATTGTGACTAATGGAACCAATGGTTTCCCATGGAAATGTTAAGATTAACGCACCTAAAAAGATAGGACATCAGCAACTGAACACAGCGACTGAAATTCCCTGCTATCTTTTAAACACGACTAGCTGATAATCGCCCCCTGCACACGGGCAGAAATTCGCAATCCTATGCAAACGGCCGCAATTTGTCCGCGCAGAAAACAAATCGCAGCATGCTCTATTTCTGTGCGGGGCTCGGCACAGAAATGTCACTCCCCAGCCACTGGCTCCGCTCTGCACATGCGCCAGATGGGCGGCTGCCGGCACATCACAGAGCCGGAGCTGCAGGAGCAGGTGAGTGCCGCGCTGGTCCCTGCAGGGGCTCGGGTTGGGTCGCAGCGGGATCCGACCCAGCCGTCTGCAGGCGGCAAATGAGTGCTATAGAAGTGTATGTGAGGGGAAGAGAGATTAGCAGAGTTAGCTAAACATTGCCATTGTTTAGCTAACATTGCTAAACAATGGCAATGGGAGGGAGTTTGTGAAACAATGCCAAATGGAGGTGGAGCGGGATTAGCTTGGGTAGTCAAATGGGTGTATGCAGTGTAGTGCATGCCCGGGCAAAATAAAAATCTTTCTCTCTCAGCAGTGCATTTTTCGGCAACATGCTGCTCCTCATCGTGTGAATTGACGATTTTAACACTAATGCGGCTCTGGACTTGATCACGGAAAACTGTCCATTCACACGATTTTGCGGCAATATTTTTGCGTGGCGAACTTCTGTGCAATTTTGACGCCCATGTGAATGAGCCTTTAATGACTAACGCAGAGTTATTCAACCCCATGAATAGAGTCCCCCAAAAGCACACACTGGATATAACTGATAAAAGGCTTCCTTAGTTATATCAGGTGTGCCTTAGATAAAACACATCAAATGCTTGGACTGGCTAGGGCTTTGTTGACTGTGATGTTTGATTGCATATTAGAAATATGGCTTAATTAAGAGATGTCACTGTGACATCATTGTCATGTCAGAAGTTTTGTTAAACTCTGAACTACCTGCTTTCTACCCTGTAGTCAATCGTGTAAGAAATGTAAGATTTTGAATCCCAAACTGAAAACACAGAAATTACTAATTAATCGAGCAGTGATTTTTTTTTTTGTTCCCCTTGTTCTTTTTAAGCTTTAGCACTTTTGGCAATTACAGTTGTCACATTAAGAAGCAACATTTAATGTTCAGGTACAAAAAAAATATAGAACACGGAGAGAGCATTTTCATAGAATAGAGAATATCAACATCATTGTCACTGAACATATGATAGTAAGTATCTTAATTAAGCAACTTTCATTGAAAACACGTTTAGATTAGCCATTAGAAAGTGACACATTTCCCCATTAAAACCCTAAGAGAAGTCATTACTCGCTAAAATTAAAGTTCAGTGTTTTTTGAACCTGCACTTTTATATTAGGGAGTTGTATATAAAGCAGCTTTCAGATAGATACCTTTTGTGAGATGGATTCCTGTTTTGGAGTGGCCAACCAGAGTACTAAGGAATATTCATTGGGTTCTGACACAGTAATGGACCCCAAAGACTCATCAGAAAACAACCCCATTTAAGGACACGTTCGCTGGAGATGTTTGGGAGAGGCAGGTACACTTACACACATATGGTGATCTTGTTTTCGAATTTCTGGACTTTGGGTGGAGGTTGAGGACTTATATAGGGAACAGTGACCACAATATAATCAACCTCCAGCTGTCATTCAATAAGAAGCCATATCAGGGAGCGACAAAGAAACTAAACTTTAGTAAAGCAAAATTTGATCAGCTTAGAACTACTATTGGTAACATGAATTGGGACAACATCCTCAAAAATAGCAGCACAGAGGACAAATGGGAAAAGTTTAAAAGTATCCTAAACACCTTATGTGAACAGTTCATTCCCTTTAAAAATAAAAGAACTTCAAGTAGAAGGAAACCAATGTGGCTCGATAAGACGGTAAGGGGGGAAATAAACGAAAAAAAGAAAGCGTTCAAACTACTAAAGCAAGAAGGCAGCGAAGAAGCACTAAAATCATACAGGGAAAAAAACAAAATATGCAAAGATAGGATCAAAATTGCTAAGGAGGAGGCTGAAAGACTGATCGCCAAAGAGAGCAAAAACAACACAAAACTATTTTTTAACTATATAAACAGCAAAGGGATTTGCACTGAGAGCACTGGCCCTTTAACAAATAATGCAGGAGAAATCATTGAAGATGATGGAGGGAAGGCAAATCTATTAAATAGTTTCTTTTCAAGCGTATTCACGAACGAAAAGGAAATGCCACATGAGATGCAGGGGCATAAAATGAACCCCTCACAAAATATCTCATAACTAATGCAGGAGGAAGTGCGGAACCGGTTGAAGAAGATTAAAATCGATAAATCGCCAGGCCCAGATGGAATACACCCAAGGCTACTAAGGGAACTTAGTAACGTGATAGCTAGGCTGCTATATCTAATATTTATGGATACTATCAAGACCAGGGTTGTACCATTGGATTGGCACATTGCCAACGTGCTTCCAATTTACAAAAAGGGATCCAAAAGGGAGCCTGGTAACTACAGGCCGGTAAGTCTCACTTCAGTAACTGGAAAAATATTTGAGGGGTTTCTGAGAGACGCCATCAAAGAATACCTCAAGGAGAACAACGGAATAACTCCTCACCAGCATGGATTTATGAAGGGTCGATCATGTCAGACCAATCTGATCAGCTTCTACGATGAAATAAGCTCTAGGCTGGACCTGGGAGAGTCTATTGATCTCGTATATCTGGACTTCTCTAAAGCATTTGACACTGTGCCGCATAATAGGCTGATATATAAAATGAGACAGCTCGGATTAGGTGAAAACATGTGTATATAGGTAAAGAATTGGCTCAGAAACAGAAAGCAGAGGGTGGTAATAAATGGCTCATACTCTGATTGGGCCACCGTCGCTAGCGGGGTGCCACAGGGTTCCGCATTGGGCCCTATTTTGTTCAATATATTTATTAACGACCTGATAGAGGGGCTGCACAGTAAAATATCAATATTTGCAGATGACACAAAATGATACAATATAATCAATACAAGAGAGGCCAATGTGCGGCTACAAACAGACCTAGATAAGCTGGGGGCTTGGGCAGAAAAATGGCAAACGAAGTTCAATGTTGATAAATGTAAGGTTATGCACATGGGCAGGAGAAACGGATGTCACCAATATACACTAAATGGGGTATTGTTAGGGAAAAGTGATAGGGAAAAAGACCCAGGGGTACTAGTGGATTGTAAACTTAACTGGAGCAACCAATGCTAGTCAGCTGCTGCAAAAGCTAATAAAGTCTTGGGGTGCATTAAAAGAGGTATAGGGGCGAAGGACGGGAACATTATTTTACCGCTATATAAGGCACTTGTCAGGCCCCACATGGAATACTGCGCACAGTTCTGGTCACCGGTGCTCAGGAAAGATGTTAGAGTGCTTGAGGGGATTTAAAGAAGGGCAACTAAACTAATAAATGGAATGACGGGACTGGAATACCCAGAGAGGCTATCCAAATTGGGATTATTTACCCTGGAAAAAAGACGGCTAAGGGGCGATCAAATAACTATGTATAAATACATGAGGGGACAATACAAGGATCTCTCCCATGATCTGTTTATAGCAAGGACTGCGACTGTAACAATAGGGCATCCGCTACGTCTAGAAGGTTTCATCGCCAACACAGAAAAGGGTTCTTTACTGTAAGAGCAGTTAGACTGTGGAACTCTCTGCCTGAGGTTGTGGTGATGGCAAAATCCATAGAGGAGTTTAAAAGGGGACTTGATGTCTTTCTAGAGGGGAAGGATATTGCAGGATATAAATCTTAGGTTAATTGTTAATCCGGGTATACAGGCAGGTAGGAACTATTAGAAGTTAATCCAGGGATTATTCTGATTACCATTAGGGAGTCGGGAAGGAATTTTCCCCCAAAAGGGCTAATTGGCTTCTGCTCTTGGGTTTTTTTTGCCTTCCTCTGGATCAACAACATAGGAGGATATACAGGCTGAACTAGATGGACATTGTCTTCATTCGGCCTTACATACTATGTTACTATGTTATACTACGTCCTGAATTGGGGTGCTCTGACACTTACCCCTGAAATTGCTTTACTCAATCTTGCTGGGGCCCATTGGTACTAGTGAGAGGAATATTCTTAGATTCTTCCTTCTAGCCATGAGAATAGAGATCCATCGGTTTTAGAAATCTCAGGACACAATTGAACTGGGTAACAGCATTGGATGAAATTGGCCGTATGGAGGAGCTAAGGGGTAGGGATAATGATAAATACTTGTCCTATTATTCCACTAGGGAGACCTGTTTGGTGTTCCACGCGTCTGCAGGCTGTGAACAGTGGCTGGTGAATCAGACTTTGCCTCATCATTAGAGGATATGGGGTTAATCGGCTGACACTGGACTGAGGCACTTTCTTCCATTCTCTCCTTTTTTTCTCTCTCTTCGCCTTTCCTTCTTGCTCTCTTGTTTCTTCTTTCCCTATCTTGCTCTTTCTCCCATGACCCCTCCCCTCCTTTCTTCTCTCTCCTGCCTTATCCCAACCTCTTCTTGGGATCCACCTCAGGAGTCACTTTTTGCAGGTTGAACAATTTGTAAGTGCTTATAAGAACCGTTAACGAATAGTTACATTTCTATTTAGCTCACAAGAGCTGTTATAAATACTCAGGCTATTAATATAAAAAATAGTAGAGGCCTGCGAGACGACATTTTATTATCTAGAGTACAGCTTATCAGCTATTTGTTCTTTTGGCATTGACATTGAATGTATTACAGTGATGTATAACTGTGAAATTAAAGTCTCTAATAAACATACATTTTGATTTAAATTCATTAGGGTTGGATTATAATAAATAATTGATTCGTATGTCAATATTCCCCCCCTCCCACTCCTTCCTTTCACCTACCTAGTTGAAAATCTATTTTTTAAAAAGCAATCTTACTTGAACTCTTTGTTAAATAACTCAAAAATAGTAGGAAAACATTCAAAAAAACTAATTATCAACTTAAGCGAAAATTGAAGCCAGGAACATTCTCTACAAAACTAAAAAAATAACACGTTCGTAGGATAAACCATTCAAATTTTATAGCGGAAAATCCTCAATTTTTTCTAGAAAAATTTCCCCCCTATGTCTTGTGACCACCCTAAGACTGTATGCTTCAAGTTTTAGAATGCTTTTGACCTTGAAAATCAGATAAGTTTTTAGCTACATATTCTATATATATTTTGCCATTTTAAATATAATATAATGCTGCTGAGATTCCACGACACGGGCAATTTAAATAACAGGACACCTGCTCTCATTATCAAAGAAGCTGTCAAAAGATATATATATAGTGGCAATGCATAGTGATTGGGGTCGGTGACAACACAGCGGCATGCTCAGTCCATGTAAAAGTTAGGAAGGATGACTTTTATTTTCTTCAATGTTCAGCAGTAGTAAACACATCCAGCACATATACTTAGTGCTATGAAAAATAATAAATGCTTGCCGATCAAGACGTTACCTAAACAGTAGTTACCTCACTACTAACACTACTACACTTACGCAACAGGGTGTCAGTCTGGAGGCATCCTTCCCCGTCAGACTTGTGGACGTACCCCAGCCTGGTCTCCCACAGATGTCAGGCTTTCAGTCTCTCTCTCTTTTAGAGCCTGACCTAGCTCTGGCTTCTGGCAGCAGCACTGCTTTGGCATTGTGCCCTGCTTTCTCAGAAGCAGCTCTGGCTTCCAGCTTCCCAGCCCCAGCTTACAACAAGGAATTGAATGTGTCTGGTGATTTTAGCTGCTCCAGACACACCCACACAGCTGTCCCTGCTTATTAGCACACCTTCTGTACACAGAAGGCCTGGTTAAGCTCCCTTGCAGGACTTTCTGTGTACAACCTTGCCACAACACACACACATATATATACAGCCTGGGGGTTACTCGCTCACAAGGATCACCATCTTCTCCTTTTAAGTTTGTTGGCACCACACTCAAAGAGACGCTGAACAATTGGATTACTTGAAATTCTGATTTCTGCCAGCTTTGTAACACACAGCACACAGGAACATAACACAACTTCAGGGTTCACTACCTGCAGTGCGCTTGTCAATATCCCATATCTGGTTGTCTAGGGGGCAACCTCCCCTATCAGACTCACAATTTGAACACAGCCTGGTCCGTGCCAGACCTCAGGCTTTCAGATCCTTTGGAGGAGTGTGTCTGGAGGTTTTATCTCCCCCAAGCAACCCCTATAGCTAATTTAGCACGCCGAATGCCTTATTTCAGCTCCCTGCAGGCCATTGTGTGCACCGCCATGCCTATATATATATATATATATATATATATATATATATATGTGTGTGTGTGTGTGTGTGTGTGCGTGTGTGTGAAAAAAATGGGGGGAGCCCTTAGGGTCGCCGAGGGTCATGAATGACTAAACGGCTAACAACAACAACTATATATATATATATATATATATGTATATTAGGGTGGCCATTAGCTATAGGTAATTTTCCAACAGTTAAACTTTCGCTGCTCCAATCCCCTAATCCTGTTGCAATCAACAAAAAATGGGCTGTGCAAAATTTCATCTCAAACAGATAATTGCTAGGTAGCCCTCAAATGCCTTGAAGTTGGAAAATAGTATACGCAATATGCAATGATTAATTCCATTCAAAAGCAGTATACTACCCTATCTTGATCATTTTCTTTTTTCTTCTTAGAGGAATTTATGTGGACACATCCAGACAACCCCAGCAATTGTTTAAAATATATTAAATCGAATTTCCCAAAAGGTAATTCCAAAAAGTTTCTGAAATAACCTGAAAAATGTAAAAAATATTAGGTTTTTTTAATATCACACACAACTTCTATAAGAGAAACACATTTTTATTTACAACAATACTTTTTGTATGTGACATAATGTGAACGAACGATCATTGAACATTATTTTTTCCTAAGAGAGGATTTAGTAGCAGTTAGGCCAAATGCACACAGCCAGATTTGCATTACGGAATCTGGGTGTCCGCCTCCGGATTCCAAAGCAAATACCAACCATAGCATGCAATGTAAAAGTAGGTTTCCATGCCCACGAGCAGAAATCAATTGCGATATCATAGACTCCTATGGGAGCCGTCCCCTGATGAATTTGATTAACACTAGCTCCACAGTCTAAAAAGACTGTGATCAGACCCCTATCACCCCCAAAGAGAATCTCAGCAGGAAGAACCAGCCTGAAGGTCGACATGCAGGCAATCTGTGGGCCTAGAGGAACCTCCCCTCTAACCTGCAGGCCACCTAGTTTTTCATCTGAGACCTACGGCGAGGACAATTCTGTACAAAATGTCCCATTCGATTGCAGAAAAAGCACCGTCCACTGACCTGACCCCTCTTCTCTCTACTCGCCTTGCCAGCCAATGAACCCAGTTAAATGAGTTCCTACCCCTCAGAAGGTAAGAAAGCAGAAGTATAGGAAAGCTCATTATGCCTTTTTCTAATCCATCTACCTACTCTGTTGGCTAAACAACATTGCATCATCAAGACTTTGGGGAACTGGATAAACCACCAACAAGTCTTTAATTTTATCAGTGAGACCACAGTAGAACTGGCTTCGCAAAGCAGGGTCATTCCATTGAGTCTCAGTCGTCCAACGGTGGAACTCGGCACAGAAATTGGCAATGGAAGAGTCTCCTTGATGTAAAGCTCTGAGCTTTTCCTCTGTCAGTGACACCCTATCAAACTCATCATAAATTAACCCTAGGGCATTGAAAAAATGATCCACAAAGGACAAAGCTTCAGAGGAGAGAGGCAAAGAAAGAGCCCACACCTGTGGAGCCTCCTGGAACCTGGAAATGATGATGCCAACCATCTGTAACTCGTCACCAGAGGACACAGGGCATAACCTGAAATATAGCCTGCAGATTCTCTAAAGAACACAAATTTCTGTCGGTCTTTAGAGAAACTATCAGGTAGCTCGAATTTAGGCTCCTTACCTAATGCTCCCAGGGTTGCTTGCTACTGCTTTACCTCAGCAACTTCAAGTGCCAGTGCCCTTAGCTGGTTTGGCAAAGCCTCAATTGGATTCAAATCAGATAAGCGAAAGTATCCCCCAGAATAAGAATGGTGGTAGATTATTTCACATCCAACCTGGACGTGCTGGATCTGTCACTTGTAGATCAACCAAAAATACAAATAAATAAAGACAAAACAAGAATGGAACCAAAATATGGGAAACACTGTCCCTATACAACTAAACACTGAGAAGGGCCCTGCCTAAAAGCAAGGCAATCGCCTCGATAAGGACGGCCCCGACCACGTGCCTCGGCCTCTAGTTGACCCTAAATGGGGAAAGGAAGCAAAACCAGAAAACCAACATCACTATGCATACAGCTACAGTACTTAGCTTGAGATGCAGCAAGTAACTGAACAATCCAGTAGATAGCTTCTGACTGCTAGCCCAGTCAGAGAGAGACTGAAAAAGCAACTGCAGTTCAGCTCAGTCTCAAGCCAGGCTAAATAGCCCTAGTAATTATCCGCAGGTGCGACTAAGCATGTCACATTAAATACCACACCCACTGAGCCAGAAGATGTAGAAACATCCCGAAAACCAGCACTAGTCTATCAGCAAGGCTGAAATCCAAGAACCGCCATAACAGGTACATAGCGTTCATGGAGCAACTAATGGAGAGCATTTCTGGTAGTGAGGCCTGGTAGTGGGGAATGGGTCATACAGCAGGCCTCCAGAGATGGTAAAACAGGCTAACAAATTTAGAACAGCCCTGTTGAATCTTTGACAGTTGCCCAGTACAAGTAAAGTTGTGTTGTGACTCACATGTTGCCACAACCATAGCCCGGCAATCACCAGAAATTAAAATCTTACAAATTTCTTATGACTGCTGGGTCACAGTCAGGGATCAATCCAGGCCATAGCATGCTGTTTGTTCATGTGACCATGCAAACAGGTTCTGTTCCCATGTCTCTTTCTAGCACACCCTCAGTAGTAGCAACAGCATAGAGGACATTATACAGCAGTAGAGACCAGTGTAACAGAATCCAAAACTGGGGTGAAATAAATTCTTACTACAACCAGAAGAGTTTCTGTGTGAATCTTTGTCTCTCTTGTGCAGCTCTTTCTTTCCCCTCCCACTCTCATCTTGGTAGCCTTCTATGGGCAGCATGTAATCTGATCCCTCAATACGCTAATATTTTGTCTCATCTCTCAGCACCGACGGTAGTAGTGAATTAAGAGTAAATGATCAGTACAGAAGGCAAAGGAAAGAATATAAAGTGGTTCATAAGTGAAGAAAGGCATTTTTTGCTAATAAAATATATTGCAAAGCATTACTGATTTATACAAAGTTTTTTGCAATTACAATAACTAGTTAAGTTCTAGAATGCTCAAGTATTTTGTACCTCAAAGTGTGACAACCACTCATCAAGCTTCTTTGCACTGATGAGAGTTTACTGCAACCATTAAAGGGGTTGTCCCGCGCCGAAACGGGTTTTTTTTTTTTAACCCCCCCCCCGTTCGGCGCGAGACAACCCCGATGCAGAGGTTAAAAAAACAAACCGGGTAGTACTTACCCGAATTCCGGCGGTCCGGCGTCTTCATACTCACCTGCTGAAGATGGCCGCCGGGATCCTGTCTCTCTGTGGACCGCAGGGCTTCTGTGCGGTCCATTGCCGATTCCAGCCTCCTGATTGGCTGGAATCGGCACGTGACGGGGTGGAGCTACACGGAGCTGGCATTCTGCACGAGCGGCCCCATTGAAGACAGCAGAAGACCCGGACTGCGCAAGCGAGGCTAATTTGGCCATTAGAGGCCGAAAATTAGTCGGCTCCATGGGAACGAGGACGCCAGCAACGGAGCAGGTAAGTATAAAACTTTTGATAACTTCTGTATGGCTCATAATTAATGCACAATGTACATTACAAAGTGCATTAATATGGCCATACAGAAGTGTATAGACCCACTTGCTGCCGCGGGACAACCCCTTTAAGCTTATTGTGTCAATAAATGTATACTGTAACCACCAAGCATATCGCCCCTATTAATGTGAACTGTAACCAAGCATACTGTACCACTGTGGTGTAAAGAAAGAAAAGTATAGTAATTTTTTCTACCATCACGTTCTGGAAACCATCCCTCAGCCACCTCTTACATTCACGAAACAGCTCCTGTATTTTACATTACAGGGTTTGCACAGTTTCTTTCTCTTCTAGATAAAAGTGAATAGTAATTTATGAATTTTCTTGCTCATAAAGTTATCATGCTCTACTTTAGCATACAGTTTTCAATAGGAAAAGAAAGAATGATGAATAGTTTTTCATTTTTTTCTACTGGGATTCATTTTAAGCACAAATAATGACCATACACCGCAAGTATAGTCTTCTGCATGAACCTTAATCCAGCATCCGACTGATTAATTCAATACTAATTTCTAATAACTCTAAGAAGCAGAATGTTACTGAAGATTACCAACTAATAATAAGTGATGGTAATGTATTTTAGGCATACCTTTTTACTTCTGTAGGACTGTATGTCCTCCTGGAGAATCCTTAAAGGTCAGTTTTTACTTACTTACTGTTTGACGATTGTAGACTGTATGATTACGCATTTTCGGGTCCCTCTGATGTAGTGTTTTTGTATCTGATTTATGTAATCTCTAAAAAAAAAACTGAAGAGACGTTGCTTGTAATAAAATGCTAATGTTGCCCTTTTTCATTTTGAGTGGAAACTAAACTGTCTTATAAACATGAATGTCAGAAGACTTAAGGCTCCGAGCACAGTTCTCCATTCCCCCTCCACTGTTTTGAGCATTCAGGAAAGTAAGGATTGGTACAGATAACTCAACCAGGTGAAAAAGTGTTGATTAGTTTAAAATTGTTAAAATTTGTTAAGAAATTTAATACAAAAGTTGAATCCTCTCTCTCACTCTTCCCTAGTGTTAACTATCCCTCCTAGCTTTGTGTTGTTGGCAAATTTGTCAGTTTCTCATCATTTCCCTCCTCCAGATCATTTATAAAAATGTTGAACAGCACTGGGCCCAGGACAGAGTCTTGTGGTACCCCACTTGACACATTCTTCCACTTGGATGTGCAGCCATTTATGACCACTCTTTGAGTACGATCATTCAGCCAGTTGTGAATTAATTTATTAAAGGGGGACTAGGACATTGATCACCTATTCACAGCGTAGGTCATCAGTATTGGATTGGTAGTGGGCGACCCTTTGCCGATCAGCTGTTTAAAGAGGCTGTGGCATTCGGACGAGTGTCGAGGCCTCTTTACAACACACCAGGCACAATGCTCTACAGTTCCTAGAGGCTGTGCCTCATTTAGCAGCTCAGTTCCATTCACTTGAATTGGACTAAGCTTAATGTAGGCCACATAGTAGCCAGAGAAGAGGCTGCAGCACTCACGCGTGCACCCGGCATCTTCAAACAGACGATCAGCAGGTGTACTGAGCGATGGAACAGATCAGTCATTTATTGATGACTTTTTCTGAGATAATCAATATGCTAGTCCAGGAAAAGCCATTTAAAGATGTATAAAAAGCAGTGCAAGACAACATGTTTCATAACTCTACCAGGTATTTAATCAGGTTAATAACCTGACAAAGTTCCTGGTACAGGTACAAAACGTGTTCTCCCCAACCATTTATTTAATGCTAGCTTACCCGTCGCGTGTTGCTGAGAAGACAGACAGACATACATTTATTCGTTTTTATATATCTAGATAACAACCAATCACAGCGCAGTTTTCATGTTACCTCAGTGGTATAATATATAACAACCAATCGCAGCGCAGCTTACATGTTACCTCAGCTTTATAATATATAACACCCAATCACAGCGCAGCTTTCATGTTACCTTAGCAGTATAAAATATAACAACCAATCACAGCACAGCTTTCATGTTACCTCAGCAGTAAGAGAAATAACAACCAATCACAGCGCAACTTTTATTCTGCCTCAGCAATTTAAAAAATAGCAACCAATCACAGCGCAGCATTCATTTTACCTCTGCGGTATTATATATAGCAACCAATCACAGCGCAGCTTTCATGTTATCTCAGTGGTATAATATATAACAATGAATCGCAGCGCAGCTTTCGTGCAACCTCAGTAGTATAAGAAGTAGCCACCAATCACAGCACAGCTTTCATGTTACCTCAGCAGTATAAGAAATAGCAACCAATCACAGTACAGCTTTCATTTTACCTCAGCATTCTCAATATCCAGCAATTGTCTTGTGAAACGTTCGGCGGATGCATCATTTTGTGGTTGAACACGCATCCCGTTGCTCATAATGCCTTTTGCTTTCGTGCTTGAGATGGAAATCAAACGATCTTTGTCTGGGGGGCATAACTGTTGACGATGCTCGCACACGCGCCACCTATCGTAGGATAGATGTACTATGCCAGTAATCTTCCCAGGAGTGTACTCAACAACTTCCCAAAGTCTCATGGCAATTGGATGAATGGTGTAGTAATGCATAAAGGACAGACAGACAGACATACTTTCATTTATATATATCAGGAAGAGAGAATTAGATTCCGTACGTAAAATTTGGAAGCTAATTGTTTCACGCTTAGAATTGAATAATCGAGTTGGGACCCATTAGCTTTTCCTATTTATGACATATTCAATGCCCGTGCCAAATTTAAAGTTTCTATGTGAGAAAATTACATTCCGTACGTAAAATTTGGACGCTAATTCTTTTGCGCATAGAATTGAATAATCGAGTTGGGACCCATTAGCGTTTCCTATTTATGACATATTCAATGCCCGTGCCAAATTTCAAGTTTGTATGTGAGAAAATTATATTCCGTACGTAAAATTTGGATGCTAATTCTTTGGCACATAGAATTGAATAATTGAGTTGGGACCCATTAGCTCTTCCTATTTATGACATAATCAATGCTCGTGCCAAATTTCATGTTTCTATGACATCGGGAAGTGAGAAAATTAAATTCCGTATGTAAAATTTGGACGCTAATTGTTTGGCGCTTAGAATTGAATAATCGAGTTGGGACACATTACCTTTTCCTATTTATGACATAGTCAATGCGCGTGCCAAATTTCAAGTTTCTATGACATTGAGAAGCGAGAAAATTAGATTCCGTACGTAAAATTTGGACGCTAAGTCTTTGGCGCTTAAAATTGAATAATCGAGTTGGGACACATTAACTTTTCCTATTTATGACATAGTCAATGTGCGTGCCAAATTTCAAGTTTCTATGACATTGAGAAGCGAGAAAATTAGATTCCGTACGTAAAATTTGGACGCTAATTCTTTGGCGCTTAAAATTGAATAATCGTACGTAAAACTTGGACGCTAATTCTTTGGCGCTTAAAATTGAATAATCGAGTTGGGACCCATTAACTTTTCCTATTTATGACATAATCAATGCTTGCGCCAAATTTCAAGCTTCTATGACATTGGGAAGTGAGAAAATTAGATTCCGTACGTAAAATTTGGATGCTAATTGTTTGGCGCTTAGAATTGAATAATCGAGTTGGGACCCATTAGCTTCTCCTATTTATGACATAATCAATGCTTGTGCCAAATTTCAAGTTTCTATGACATTGGAAAGTGAGAGAATTAGATTCCGTGCGTAAAATTTGGATGCTAATTCTTTGGCGCTTACAATTGAATAATCGAGTTGGGACCCATTAACTTTTCCTATTTATGACATAATCAATGCTTGTGCCAAATTTCAAGTTTCTATGACATTGGGAAGCGAGAAAATTAGATTCCGTACGTAAAATTTGGACGCTAATTCTTTGGTGCTTAGAATTGAATAATTGAGATGGGACCCATTAACTTTTACTATTTATGACATAATCAATGCTCCTGCCAAATTTCATGTTTCTACAACATCGGGAAGTGAGAGAATTAGTGGCAATGATGGAAATCGAACGCTCTACGTGGGGGGGGGGCGTAACTGTCGAAGACGCACGCATGCGCGCAATTTATCGTAGCATAAATGTACTATGCCTATAATCTTCCCAGGAGTGTACTCAACAACTTCCCAAAGTTTCATGGCGATCGAATGAATGGTATAGTAGCGCATAAAGGACAAACAGACAGACACGCACACAGACACACAGACATACATTCAATTTTATATATATAGACTAGCTTACCCGTCGCGCGTTGCTGCGAAGACAGACATACATACATACATTCGTTTTTATATATCTAGATAACAACCAATCACAGCGCAGCTTTCAAGTTACCTCAGCAGTATAATATATAGCAACCAATCACAGCACAACTTTCATTTTACCTCAGGATTCTCAATATCCAGCAATTGCCTTGTGAAATGTTTGGCGGATGCATCATTTTGTAGTTGAACACGCTTGCTCGTAATGCCTTTTGCTTTCGTGCTTGAGATGGAAATCAAACGATCTTTGTCTGGGGGGCATAACTGCTGACAATGGTCGCACGCGCGCCACCTATCGTAGGATAGATGTACTATGCCAGTAATCTTCGGAGGAGTGTACTCATCAACTTCCCAAAGTTTCATGGCGATTATATGAATGGTGTAGTAATGCATAAAGAACAGATAGACGGACAGTCATTCATTTATATATATATACTAGCTTACCCGTCGCGCGTTGCTGCGAAGACAGACAGACATACATACATTCGCTGAGCAAAATTGAATAATCGAGTTGGGACCCATTAACTTTTCCTATTTATGACATAATCAATGCTCGTGCCAAATTTCAAGTTTCTATGACATTGGGAAGCGAGAAAATTAGATTCAGTACGTAAAATTTGGACACTAATTCTTTTGCACCTAGAATTGAATAATCGAGTTGGGACCCATTAACTTTTCCTATTTATGACATAATCAATGCGCGTGCCAAATTTCGAGTTTCTATTACATTGGGAAGCGAGAGAATTCGATTCCGTACTTAAAATTTGGACGCTAATTCTTTTGCGCATAGAATTGAATAATCGAGTTGGGACCGATTAGCTTTTCCTATTTATGACATATTCAATGCTCGTGCCAAATTTCGAGTTTCTATGACATTGGGAAGCGAGAAAATTAGATTCCGTACGTACAATTTTGACGCTAATTCTTTTGCGAATAGAATTGAATAATCGAGTTGGGACCCATTAGCGTTTCCTATTTGTGACATATTCAATGCCCGTGCCAAATTTCAAGTTTCTATGTAAGAAAATTACATTCCGTACGCAAAATTTGGACGATAACTCTTTTGCGCATAGAATTGAATAATCGAGTTGGGACCCATTAGCTTTTCCTATTTATGACATAATCAATGCTCGTGCCAAATTTCACGTTTCTATGACACCGGAAAGTGAGAAAATTACATTCCGTACGTAAACTTTGGACGCTAATTCTTTTGCGCATAGAATTGAATAATCGAGTTGGGACCCATTAGCTTTTCCTATTTATGACATATTCAATGCTCGTGCCAAATTTCGAGTTTCTATGACATTGGGAAGCGAGAAAATTAGTTTCCGTACGTAAAATTTGGACGCTAATTCTTTTGCGCATAGAATTGAATAATCGAGTTGGGACCGATTAGCTTTTCCTATTTATGACATATTCAATGCCCGTGCCAAATTTCAAGTTTCTATGTGAGGAAATTAGATTCCGTACGCAAAATTTGGACGCTAACTCTTTTGCGCATAGAATTGAATAATCGAGTTGGGACCCATTAGCTTTTCCTAATTATGACATATTCAATGCCCGTGCCAAATTTCAAGTTTCTATGTGAGAAAATTAGATTCCGTATGCAAAATTTGGACGCTAACTCTTTTGCGCATAGAATTGAATAATCGAGTTGGGACCCATTAGCTTTTCCTATTTATGACATAATCAATGCTCGTGTCAAATTTCACGTTTCTATGACACCGGAAAGTGAGACAATTACATTCCTTACGTAAAATTTGGACGCTAATTCTTTTGCGCATAGAATTGAATAATCGAGTTGGGACCAATTAGCTTTTCCTATTTATGACATAATCAATGCTTGTGCCAAATTTCAAATTTCTATGACATTGGGAAGCGAGAAAATTAGATTCCGTACGTAATATTTGGACGCCAATTCTTTTGCGCATAGAATTGAATAATCGAATTGGGACCCATTAGTGTTTCCTATTTATGACATATTCAATACCCGTGCCAAATTTCAAGTTTCTATGTGAGAAAATTACATTCCGTAAGCAAAATTTGGACGCTAATTCTTTGGCGCATAGAATTGAATAATCAAGTTGGGATCCATTAACTTTTCCTATTTATGACATAATCAATGCTCGTGTCAAATTTCACGTTTCTATGACACCGGAAAGTGAGACAATTACATTCCATACGTAAAATTTGGACGCTAATTCTTTTGCGCATAGAATTGAATAATCGAGTTGGGACCAATTAGCTTTTCCTATTTATGACATAATCAATGCTCGTGCCAAAATTCAAGTTTCTATGACATTGGGAAGCGAGAAAATTAGATTCCGTACGTAAAATTTGGGCGCTAATTCTTTTGTGCATAGAATTGAATAATCGAGTTGGGACCCATTAACTTTTCCTATTTATGACATAATCAATGCTTGTGCCAAATTTCAAGTTTCTATGTGAGAAAATTACAGTCCGTACGCAAAATTTGGACGCTAATTCTTTTGCGCATAGCATTGAATAATCGAGTTGGGACCCATTAACTTTTCCTATTTATGACATAATCAATGCTCGTGCCAAATTTCAAGTTTCTATGACACCGGAAAGTGAGAAAATTACATTCCGTACGTAAAATTTGGACGCTAATTCTTTTGCGCATAGAATTGAATAATCGAGTTGGGACCCATTAGCTTTTCCTATTTATGACATAATCAATGCTCGTGCCAAAATTCAAGTTTCTATGACATTGGGAAGCGAGAAAATTAGATTCCGTACGTAAAATTTGGGCGTTAATTCTTTTGCGCTTAGGATTGAATAATCGAGTTGGGACCTATTATCTTTTCCTATTTATGACATAATCAATGCCCGTGCCAAATTTCAAGTTTCTATGAAATTGGGAAGTGAGAAAATTAGATTCTGTACGTAAAATTTGGGCGCTAATTCTTTTGCGCATAGAATTGAATAATCGATTTGGAACCCATTACCTTTTCCTATTTATGACATAATCAATGCTCGTGCCAAATTTCACGTTTCTACGACATCGGGAAGTGAGAGAATTAGTGGCAATGATGGAAATCGAACGATCTACGTGGGGGGGTCGTAACCGTCGATGACGCTCGCGCACGCGCCATTTATCATAGAATATTTGTACTATGCCTATAATCTTCCCAGGAGTGTACTCAACAACTTCCCAAAGTTTCATGGCGATCGGATGAATGGTGTAGTAGCGCATAAAGGACAAACAGACAGACAGACAGACACACACACACGCACGCACACAGACATACATTCAATTTTATATATATAGATATATATATATATACATATATATATATATATGACATCAGGAATTGAGAGAATTAGATTCCGTACGTAAAATTTGGATGCTAATTCTTTTGCGCTTAGAATTGAATAATCGAGTTGGGACCCATTAGCTTTTCCTATTTATGACATAATCAATGCTCGTGCCAAATTTCATGTTTTTATGACACCGGAAAGTGAGAAAATTACATTCCGTACGTAAAATTTGGACGCTAATTATTTTGCGCATAGAATTGAATAATAAAGTTGGGACCCATTAGCTTTTCCTATTTATGACATAATCAATGCTCATGCCAAATTTCACGTTTCTACGACACCGGAAAGTGAGAAAAATACATTCCGTACGTAAAATTTGGACGCTAATTCTTTTGCGCACAGAACTGAATAATCGAGTTGGGACTCATAAGCTTTTTCTATTTATGACATAATCAATACTTGTGCCAAATTTCAAGTTTCTATGACATTGGAAAGTGAGAGAATTAGATTCCGTGCGTAAAATTTGGACGCTAATTCTTTGGCGCTTACAATTGAATAATCGAGTTGGGACCCATTAACTTTTCCTATTTATGACATAATCAATGCTTGTGCCAAATTTCAAGTTTCTATGACATTGGGAAGCGAGAAAATTAGATTCCGTACGTAAAATTTGGACGCTAATTCTTTGGTGCTTAGAATTGAATAATTGAGATGGGACCCATTAACTTTTACTATTTATGACATAATCAATGCTCGTGCCAAATTTCATGTTTCTACAACATCGGGAAGTGAGAGAATTAGTGGCAATGATGGAAATCAAACGATCTACGTGGGGGGGTGTAACTGTCGACGACGCACGCACGCGCGCCATTTATCGTAGCATAAATGTACTATGCCTATAATCTTCCCAGGAGTGTACTCAACAACTTCCCAAAGTTTCATGGCGATCGAATGAATGGTATAGTAGCGCATAAAGGACAAACAGACAGACACGCACACAGACACGCATACATTCAATTTTATATATATAGACTAGCTGACCCGTCGCGCGTTGCTGCGAAGACAGACATACATACATACATTCGTTTTTATATATCTAGATAATAACCAATCACAGCGCAGCTTTCAAGTTACCTCAGCAGTATAATATATAGCAACCAATCACAGCACAACTTTCATTTTACCTCAGGATTCTCAATATCCAGCAATTGCCTTGTGAAACGTTTGGCGGTTGCATCATTTTGTAGTTGAACACGTATCCCGTTGCTCGTAATGCCTTTTGCTTTCGTGCTTGAGATGGAAATCAAACGATCTTTGTCTGGGGGGCATAACTGTTGACGATGCTCGCACGCGCGCCACCTATCGTAAGATAGTTGTACTATGCCAGTAATCTTCCCAGGAGTGTACTCATCAACTTCCCAAAGTTTCATGGTGATTATATGAATGGTGTAGTAATGCATAAAGAACAGATAGACGGACAGTCATTCATTTATATATATATACTAGCTTACCCGTCGCGCGTTGCTGCGAAGACAGACAGACATACATACATTCGCTGAGCAAAATTGAATAATCGAGTTGGGACCCATTAACTTTTCCTACTTATGACATAATCAATGCTCGTGCCAAATTTCAAGTTTCTATGACATTGGGAAGCGAGAAAATTAGATTCCGTACGTAAAATTTGGACGCCAATTCTTTTGCGCCTAGAATTGAATAATCGAGTTGGGACCCATTAACTTTTCCTATTTATGACATAATCAATGCTCGTGCCAAATTTCAAGTTTCTATGACATTGGGAAGCGAGAAAATTAGATTCCGTACGTAAAATTTGGACGCCAATTCTTTTGCGCCTAGAATTGAATAATCGAGTTGGGACCCATTAACTTTTCCTATTTATGACATAATCAATGCTCGTGCCAAATTTCAAGTTTCTATGACATTGGGAAGCGAGAAAATTAGATTCCGTACGTAAAATTTGGACGCCAATTCTTTTGCGCCTCGAATTGAATAATCGAGTTGGGACCCATTAGCGTTTCCTATTTATGTCATAATCAATGCTCGTGCCAAATTTCAAGTTTCTACGCTATCGGAAAGTGAGAGAATTAGTGGCAATGATGGAAATCGAACGATCTACGTGGGGGGGCATAACTGTCGGCGACGCTCGCATGCGCGCCATTTATCATAGTATAGTTGTACTATGCCTTTAATCTTCCCAGGAGTGTACTCAACAACTTCCCAAAGTTTTATGGCGATCGGATGAATGGTGTAGTAGCGCATAAAGGACAAACAGACAGACACGCATACATTCAATTTTATATATATAGACTAGCGTACCCGTCGCGCGTTGCTGCGAAGACAGACATACATACATACATTCGTTTTTATATATCTAGATGACGGCAGCAGCGACCACTGAGGTTTTGTAGGCCGCTGCTTCCCCCTTGCCGGCTGAATAAAATAGCCGTTGTGTGGAACATCCAATTTATCCGGCTGCTGTGGCTTCTTGGGAAGATAGCCTAGTACATGTTTGCCCACTTCCAACTCCAATGGAGACTGACTGTAAATGGCTGGCGTGCTCTAGTATTTATGGTTTCAAGCTGTACGTGTCATTGCATACAGTCTATCTATCTATCTATCTATCTATCTATCTATCTATCTATCTATCTATCTATCTATCTATCTATCTATCTATCTATCTATCTATCTATCTATCAGGGTTATTGCATACAGTCTATCTATCTATCTATCAGGGTTATTGCATACAGTCTATCTATCTATCTATGACATCAGGAAATTAGAGAATTAGATTTTGTAGGCCGCTGCTTCCCCCTTGCGGGCTGAATAAAATAGCCGTTGGGTGGAACATACAATTTATCCGGCTGCTGTGGCTTCTTAGGAAGATATCCTAGTACTTGTTTACCCACTTCCAACTCCAATGGTAATTGGCTGGCGTGCTCTAGTGGTTCCAAGCTGTACGTGTCATAATAGAGCCTTAATGACATCACAATGCAGCTTTATAGAACATGTTGGGGCATGTTCAAGGGCGTCCGATGTTGATGACATCAGTGATGACATCACAATAGCAGGTGGCTTACTTATTCGATCTACGTGGGGGGGGTAACTTTCGACGATGCTCGCGCGCGCGCCATTTATCGTAGGATAGTTGTACTATGCCTATAATCTTCCCAGGAGTGTACTCAACAACTTCCCAAAGTTTCAAGGCGATCGGATGAATGGTGTAGTAGCGCATAAAGGACAAACAGACAGACACGCAGACAGACACGCACACAGACATACATTCAATTTTATATATATAGATGAGCAGGAGGTCTCACAATGCAGCTTTATAGAACATGTTGGGGCATGTTCAAGGGCGTCCGATGTTGATGACATCAGTGATGACATCACAATAGCAGGTGGCTTACTTATTCGATCTACGTGGGGGGGTGGCAACTTTCGACGACGCTCGCGCGCCATTTATCGTAGGATAGTTGTACTATGCCTATAATCTTCCCAGGAGTGTACTCAACAACTTCCCAAAGTTTCATGGCGATCGGATGAATGGTGTAGTAGCGCATAAAGGACAAACAGACAGACACGCAGACAGACACGCACACAGAGATACATTCAATTTTATATATATAGATAAAAATAAGTGGAACATAATTTGATGCTATATACAGTCTGCAACTATCCTGGTGTGAAGCCCCACTGATCTTGTTCTGCCGATGCCCAATCCCTTTACTTTCTGATACAGTGATGATGTCACCAAAACCAGAGACATGTGACCGCTGCATCTAATCATAGAATCATAGAATAATATAGTTGGAATAGACCTCCATGGTCATTGGGTCCCAACCCCCTGCTAAATACAGGATGACTAAATCATCTAAGATGTCGGTCCAGCCTTTGTTTAAACACTTCCATTGTAGGAGAACTCACCACCTTCCGTGGCAACCTGTTCCACTCATTGATCACCCTCACTGTCAGAACAGAAAGTTTTTTTCTAATATCTAATCTGTGTCTCCTCCCTTTCAGTTTCATCCCATTGCTTCTAGTCTTTCCTTCTGCAAATGGGAATAGGGCTGATCCCTCTGCACTCTGACAGCCCTTCAGATATTTGTAGACAGCTGCTAAGTCTCCTCTCAGCCTTCATTTTTCCAAGCTAAACATTCCCAGATCTTTTAACTATTACTAATAGGACATTATTAATGGGATGAGGCGGGAGCTAGTGTGCTTATCTCCCGCTCTGTCCCGCCCTCTCTCTGCCAGCAAGGGGCAGAGAGGGGGGGGGGGATAGGGGGAAGGAGTTTAGCAGAGATGCTGCTTAACTCCCCCCCCGCCTCCCTTTTTCGGCAGCTCCCATAGGCTCCTATACGAATCTATGCGACCGGCCTCCGTATTCCGTCCAGAAGATAACTCCAGAACTATCTTTTCGGGCATAAAAACAGCTGACCGGAAAGCGCAACATATGCGCTATCTTTTTGCGGCCAGCAGTTTTTTATGCACCGCAAGCATGGCCTTCTGAACTGAGGCATTGGAAACCAATGCATTAGATGGGTAGTGTATATATCGTCCGGCTGTGAAAACAGGGCCGATATACGCGCATGTGAATGAAGCCTAAGGCAGAGTAGAGGGGCATAAATACCTCAGGTGTTCTATACTTCTCTTAATACATCCCAAAATTGTGTTTGTCTTTTTTGCTGCTGCATCACATTGTTGACTCATGTTCAGTCTGTGATCTATTAGTATACCCAAGTTTTTTTCATATGCGCTGCTGTTTAGCGCAATTCCTCCCATTCTGTATGTGCTTTTTTATTTATTTTTTCCCCACATGTAGGACCTTGCATTTCTCCTTGTTAAATGCCATTCTGTTAGTCGCCGCCCACTGTTCAATCTTGTCCAGATCTTCTCTCTCTTTTCTCTAGTGTTAGCTATCCCTTCGTAGCTTTGTGTCATTGGTAGAGATGAGCGAACGTACTCGTCCGAGCTTGATACTCATTCGAGTATTAGCGTGTTCGAGATGCTCGTTACTCGTGACGAGTACCACGCGATGTTCGAGTTACTTTCACTTTCATCTCTGAGACCTTAGCGCGCTTTTCTGGCCAATAGAAAGACAGGGAAGGCATTACAACTTCCCCCTGCGACGTTCAAGCCCTATACCACCCCCCTGCAGTGAGTGGCTGGCGAGATCAGGTGTCACCCGAGTATATAAATCGGCCCCTCCCGCGGCTCGCCACAGATGCGTTCTGACATAGCTCAGGGAAAGTGCTGTCTTGCTGGAGTTGCTATAGGGAGAGTGTTAGGAGTATTTCAGGCTTCAAGAACCCCAACGGTCCTTCTTAGGGCCACATCTAACCGTGTGCAGTAGTGTGGAGGCTGCTTTTTGCAGTGTTGCACTTTTTTTTTTTTTGTATATCGGCCGTGCAGAGCATTGCGCCCTGCAGTAATTATACATACTCCAGGGCCAGTAGTGGTGAGGCAGGGACAGAAGACATATTTATTGAATATAGGCAGTGGGCCTTTCCAAAAACATTTGGGAAAAAAATCTATTTGGGCTGCCTGTGACTGTCCTCAGTGTACTGGGTCTGTGCTGGGGGTAGTTGTCCTCCTAATTCATATGCAGCCAGCTAAGTGTTACAGCAGGTTTGCGCAAAATTATTTCCTGGCTCTGTGTTGGCTGTTAACTGTTACATCACCGCTGTATTCCAGTCTACAGTGCAACAGTCTGCAGTTATTTTACATACTCCAGGGCCAGTAGTGGTGAGGCAGGGACAGAAGACATATTTATTGAATATAGGCAGTGGGCCTTTCCAAAAACATTTGGGAAAAAAAATCTATTTGGGCTGCCTGTGACTGTCCTCAGTGTACTGGGTCTGTGCTGGGGGTAGTTGTCCTCCTAATTCATACGCAGCCAGCTAAGTGTTACATCAGGCTTGCGCAAAATTATTTCCTGGCTCTGCTGTGCGTTCCGTTAGCGAAGTCAGCCTCCAACCACAGGCCAATAAGTGGCACATTTAATTACAGCGTTCTGTTTCTGCACTACTGGTAATACAGCATGCTGAGGGGTAGTGTTTAGGCCTAGAGGACGCGGACGTGGGCGAGGACGCGGAGGCCCAAGTCAGGGTGTGGGCACAGACCGAACCAGTGCGGTGGCCAGGGGTAGAGGCAGGGCCAGACCAAATAATCCACCAACTGTTTCCCAAAGCGCCCCCTCGCGCCATGCCACCCTGCAGAGGTCAAGGTGCTCTACGGTGTGGCAGTTTTTCACAGAGACGCCTGACGACCGACGAACAGTGGTGTGCAACCTTTGTCGCGCCAAGATCAGCTGGGGAGCCACCACCACCAGCATGCGCAGGCATATGATGGCCAAGCACCCCACAAGGTGGGACGAAGGCCGTTCACCGCCTCCGGTTTGCTCCACTGCCTCTCCCCCTGTGCCCCAACCTGCCACTGAGATCCAACCCCCCTCTGAGGACACAGGCACTACCGTCTCCTGGCCTGCACCCACACCCTCACCTACGCTGTCCTCGGCCCCATCCAGCACTGTCTCTCAGCGCAGCGTCCAGACGTCGCTAGCGCCACTGTTTGAGCGCAAGCACAAGTACGCCGCAACGCACCCGCACGCTCAAGCGTTAAACGTGCACATTGCCAAATTGATCAGCCTGGAGATGCTGCCGTATAGGCTTGTGGAAACGGAGGCTTTCAAAAGCATGATGGCGGCGGCAGCCCCGCGCTACTCGGTTCCCAGTTGCCACTACTTTTCCCGATGTGCCGTCCCAGGCCTGCACGACCACGTCTCCCGCAACATTGTACGCGCCCTCACCAACGCGGTTACTGCCAAGGTCCACTTAACAACGGACACGTGGACAAGCACAGGCGGGCAGGGCCACTATATCTCCCTGACGGCACATTGGGTGAATTTAGTGGAGGCTGGGACCGAGTCAGAGCCTGGGACCGCTCACGTCCTACCCACCCCCAGAATTGCGGGCCCCAGCTCGGTGCTGGTATCTGCGGTGGTGTATGCTTCCTCCACTAAACCACCCGCCTCCTCCTCCTCCTCCAACGCAACCTCTGTCTCGCAATCAAGATGTGTCAGCAGCAGCAGCACGTCGCCAGCAGTCGGTGTCGCGCCGCGTGGCAGCACAGCGGTGGGCAAGCGTCAGCAGGCCGTGCTGAAACTACTCAGCTTAGGAGAGAAGAGGCACACGGCCCACGAACTGCTGCAGGGTCTGACAGAGCAGACCGACCACTGGCTTGCGCCGCTGAGCCTCCAACCGGGCATGGTCGTGTGTGACAACGGCCGTAACCTGGTGGCGGCTCTGCAGCTCGGCAGCCTCACGCACATGCCATGCCTGGCCCATGTCTTTAATTTGGTGGTTCAGCGCTTTCTGAAAAGCTACCCACACTTGTCATACCTGCTCGGAAAGGTGCGCTGGGTCAGCGCACATTTCCGCAACTCCAAGACGGACGCTGCCACCCTGCGGACCCTGCAACATCGCTTTAATCTGCCAGTGCACCGACTGCTGTGCGACGTGCCCACACGATGGAACTCTACGCTCCACATGTTGGCCAGGCTCTATGAGCAGTGTAGAGCTATAGTGGAATACCAACTCCAACATGGGCGGCGTAGTGGGAGTCAGCCTCCTCAATTCTTTACAGAAGAGTGGGCCTAGTTGGCAGACATCTGCCAGGTCCTTGGAAACTTTGAGGAATCTACCCAGATGGTGAGCGGGGATGCTGCAATCATTAGCATCACCATTCCTTTGCTATGCCTCTTGAGAAGTTCCCTGCAAAGCATAAAGGCAGACGCTTTGCACTCGGAAACGGAGGCGTGGGAAGACAGTATGTCGCTGGATAGTCAGAGCACCCTCATGTCTATATCTCAGAGCGTTGAGGAGGAGGAGGAGGAGGGGGAGGAGCTTGAGGAGGAGGGGGAAGAGACAGCTTGGCCCACTGCTGAGGGTACACATGCTGCTTGCCTGTCATCCTTTCAGCGTGTATGGCCGGAGGAGGAGGATCCTGAAAGTGATCTTCCTAGTGAGGACAGCCATGTGTTGCGTACAGGTACCCTGGCACACATGGCTGACTTCATGTTAGGATGCCTTTCTCGTGACCCTCGCGTTACACGCATTCTGGCCACTACGGATTACTGGGTGTACACACTGCTCGACCCACGGTATAAGGAGAACCTTTCCACTCTCATTCCCGAAGAGGAAAGGGGTTCGAGAATGATGCTATACCACAGGGCGCTGGTGGACAAACTGATGGTAAACTTCCCATCCGACAGCGCTAGTGGCAGAAGGCGCAGTTCCGAGGGCCAGGTAGCAGGGGAGGCGCAGAGATCAGGCAGCATGTGCAGCGCAGGTAGGGTAACATTCTCCAAGGCCTTTGCCAGCTTTATGGCTCCCCAGCAAGACTGTGTCACCGCTCCCCAGTCAAGGCTGAGTTGGCAGGAGCACTGTAAAAGGTTGGTGAGGGAGTACGTAGCCGATCGCACGACCGTCCTCGGTGACGCCTCTGCCCCCTACAACTACTGGGTGTCGAAGCTGGACACGTGGCCTGAACTCGCGCTGTATGCCCTGGAGGTGCTTGCTTGTCCTGCAGCTAGCGTCTTGTCAGAGAGGGTGTTTAGTGCGGCTGGGGGAATCATCACGGATAAGCATACCCGCCTGCCAATCGACAGTGCCGACAGGCTTACCCTCATCAAGATGAACAAAGCCTGGATTTCCCCAGACTTCTCTTCTTCACCAGCGGACAGCAGCGATACCTAAGCAATACGTAGGCTGCACCCGCGGATGGAAGCATTGTTCTCTATCACCATCAAAAACGTGGACCTTTTAGCTTCATCAATCTGTGTATAATATTCCTTCTCCTCCTCCTGCTCCTCCTCCTGAAACCTGACGTAATCACGCTGAACGGGCAATTTTTCTTAGGCCCACAAGGCTCAGTCATATAATTTTTCGAAACAATTTTTATACGTTTCAATGCTCATTAAAGCGTTGAAACTTGCACCTGAACCAATTTTTATTTTAACTGGGCTGCCTCCAGGCCTAGTTACTAGAGATGAGCGAGCGTGCTCGGAAAAGCACTACTCGCTCACTACACACCCATGCTGTGGGTGCACACGGAATTCCCATTGCGGAGTTGGGGATTCCCAGTTGTACCTGCCTGTGACTATTTATAAAAAACCGCGGTCTGACTGGGGCATGCAGACACCTTGACAGAATGAATAGTGTGTGGCACATAGGTTCCCCATTGCTATGCCCACGTGTGCAGCTCCTGATGGCGGTGGCACAGGATTATATTTCTCATTGCTTCTGTATAGCATTGTGGGCTATCGCCCCGCCCCTTTTAAAGAGGGTCGCTGCCTAGCCGTGCCAACACTCTGCAGTGTGTGCCTGCGGTTCCTCCTCATGGCAGACGCACTTATGAATAGACATGAGTGTGGCGTGGCATGAGGGCAGCTGAAGGCTGCGCAGGGACAATTTGGTGTGCGCTGTGGACACTGGGTCGTGCAGGGGGGGGGGAGTTGGGCAGCATGTAACCCAGGAGAAGTGGCAGCGGAGTGTCATGCAGGCAGTGATTGTGCTTTGTTGGAGGTAGTGTGGTGCTTAGCTAAGGTATGCATTGCTAATGAGGGCTTTTCAGAAGTAAAAGTTGTTGGGAGGGGGGGGGGGCACTCTTGCCGCTATTGTGGCTTAATAGTGGGACCTGGGAACTTGAGATGCAGCCCAACATGTAGCCCCTCGCCTGCCCTATCCGTTGCTGTGTCGTTCCCATCACTTTCTTGAATTGCCCAGATTTTCACAAATGGAAATCTTAGCAAGCATCGGCGATATACAAAAATGCTCGAGTCGCCCATTGACTTCAATGGGGTTCGTTACTCGAAACGAACCCTCGAGCATCGTGATAATTTCGTCCCGAGTAACGAGCACCCGAGCATTTTGGTGCTCGCTCATCTCTAGTCGTTGGCAAATTTAATCACTTTCCCATCAATTCCCTCTTCCAGATCATTTACAAAAATGTTGAACAACACTGGGCCCAGGACAGAGCCTTGTGGTACCCCACTTTATACATTCTTCCAATTGGATGTGCAGCCATTTATGACCACTCCTTGAGTATGATCACTCAGCCAGTTGTGAATTCACCTAATAATTGCCTTGTCAATCCAAAAATGTTGTTGTTTTTCTTTTTTTTTTGCTGGACAACCCATTTAAAGTCCTAAAGAACCCTTTTACGTTCTAAGTGAGATAAACTAACCAAGTATGTGTGAGCCATATAAAAGTAAGAAGTGCGAGTTTGTTTTTCCCACTGCTCCTGTCGAAAGAAGTTCTAACATACAAAGTCTGCCTCAGAACAGCATGAAACTTGGTAAGATACCAGGTCAAAAATAATCTTATAATTGTTGCTGAATGAATAGCATTTTACTCTCTATGGGCCAATTACTTTTGATATCATATTAGTTCATGCAGAGTTTTTTTAGTGTGTGATAAAAAAGTGCCCCTCATAATTAGTTATAATAATATAGTGGAGACAGATTAGTAGGTGAGAAGATTATTCATAATGGCAATTAATTTACAAGCGGTGGGACAGCGGGCTGGCACCTTGTGGAGCTCCTTTTCTATTCATTGGAAACTTGCATAAATTAAAATGCTAATTTGCAGAAGAAGCAGAGACTGAAATATTATCAGGAAACAAATCTTTCTATAATAATCCTGATACATTAACATTAAATAGGTATTCCCACAGTTCTACTCAGGTGTCATTGTCCCTCACTGCCAAAATAAAAGATGTAATTACTGTATGAAAAATCAATGCCGTTCCAGTTTTCACTCTGTATAATCCTCTTGGTAGGAATTCACTCTGGCAGTATTATCATCTATGTCTTACAAGCCCGTCACAGTATAGACAATTCTTTAAAAGGATATACCAATCTTTGTTTATCAATGCATTAAAACTTTGGCCTGATCAAAAAAAAAAACAAACATATTTTAAATGAAGAACACCCCCAGTGATTAGATGTGAATATACTGTCAAAGTGACAGTCACTAGTGGGGCGTTGATCATACATGTAAGTTAAAAAGATTTTTTGGGGCTAGTAACCCACATAATGGATCAAGATTAGAGATGAGCGAGTATACTCGCTAAAGGCAATTGCTCAAGCGAGCATTGCCTTTAGCGAGTACCTGCCCGCTCGAGACGAAAGGTTCGGGTGCCGGCAGCGGGCAGGGAGCTGCGGGGGAGAGCGGGCGGAACGGAGGGGACATCTCTCTCTCTCTCTCTCCCCCCCGCTCCCTCCTGCTGACAGCCGCTACTCACCGCTCCCCCGTGCCGGCACCCGAACCTTTCGTCTTGAGCGGGCAGGTACTCGATAAAGGCAATGCTCGCTCGAGCAATTGCCTTTACCGAGTATACTCGCTCATCTCTAATCAAGATCTAGCCAATATTTAATGCCAATCACCCAATCCCCTGAAAAATCTCAAGAAATTAAGCCGACCAACAACCACATGCCTCAGATATATAGAGAAGTATGTGCCTTAGTCATCTATTGGCAAAAAAGAGCCTTTCAAATCAGTGTCTCCTTTTACATCCTATGGCATAAAAAATGTGCGTACAGGATGTGGAGTCCCTGAGGATTCCAAGGGTTCTTGATCCTGGTGGTGTAGCCTATTATCTTGATACTGAGCTCTGTGATTTTCGTGTATCCTATGGAAAGCGTTCACTGCATTACCCGCATGCGGATTATCGACGCAGATAGCGCAGTGAAATATAGCCCATGGACAGAAGGCCTAGGCGTATTTTTTCCTTCAATCATTTCTAACTCGTAGAGGGTCCCACTGCCACCCGTCTTGTGGTGGAACTCTAACCAGTAGTCTGATGCATCTCTCAGCTCCTCTCCTCTACTTCTACTACAGCAGCTGAGGGCTTACTTTTGGTATATATCCTTCAGATCAACCTTTTGTGAGAGGAATAGTCCCATCTCTTCCACGCACCTTTCCATTCGAGAAAAAGTGCCAATTTTGCTATAAACAATAAAATAAGCAACATAAACCAGGAAGGAAGTCCTTCTAGGGAGTGGGGCGCTGGGGTACCCTGCTACAAAGTCTTCAATAAGGAAGCAGGTGGCCATGTGCTGTGCAGTGCTGGACCACTTGTTTCTCCTTCCTTATGTAGGAAATTGTTAAGTTCATGCAGGGCTTATTCACCTTGCCTACAGGAACAAACAAAGAAAGGGGTCACACCAAGACATAATGGTCCAAGAAGGACCACATGGTCAATCATAAAAGGGAAAGTTATTTCCCACAATTTATGGGGAAGAGGAAAACACCTACAAGCAGGGCAATCGTCATGACAAGAACGGCCTAAGATCTTGTACCTAAGGGTCTAGTCTGTTCCTAGATGGAAAGTAGGAAAGAGGACAGAACCAGACAGATGTAAGAAAAAACCCATAGGTACTCAACACACAGATATTGCAAGCTCACCGCACACACCCAGCAAGCCATGGATTCAGGCATCCGCACACCTACAGAAGGGGATTCATTCAGACCAGATCCGGCATTCAGACCACTACATAGCAGGGCAATAGTCTAAGACACTGCATGCTACTTTGACTGGCCGCCACTCCTCATGGGGGCAGCACTGGTCAATCAAAGCAAATGTAGTGTCTTAGACTAATGATGCATACTAATGGACAGTTTACATCAGGCAGTCAGAGAAGTAGTATGGCCATCCTAGTTTCTCTAGGCCCGAAGGATGGGGGTCACTTTAATGACCAAGGCAAATTTTGTAAGTCTGGCATGCGTCACTTTAATAGAGAATAACTCTAGGTTTTACACTATGAAAAAGTCCTGCCACTCATTTTTGTCACATTCTGTACTTTATTTATGTGGCAGAAGTAGAGTACAATTTGCATATATTTCCTAAAAGACACCAAAATTGAGACAATTTTTTTAAAATTGCTTTTTTTCATATTTTCAACTGTAGTATGACACGTGCACATACATATTGTACTCTTTTATTTTATTAGATTCCATTTGCTTATTTTGGAATCATATTTGAAAAATTTCATGGATGGGGATTTTGATGTGGTTTTGCAGTAGACTTCACTCCTTCATTAGAAAGGGTGAAATTGCCTTTGGATCTGCATTAATGCGGATTTTGGTGCAGATCCGCATCCAGATCTGCTATGTGTGAACGTACCTTTATAAATTTAATTTATTTCTAGATAAATTTTAAAAAATCTACTGTACATTATAATATCACCTATACTAACTAAATATAAATATATTAATAGAGGATAGGTAATGAAGAGGTTAATGTGGTGTTTTACATTACTTTCTGCTTCTCTCTCCTCTCATCTCACAATAGCAGTGGAGATAGAGGCTGTTACAGTGCTCGAATGCCAGGAAAGTTTGCTACAACAAACTTTGCTGGTCAGTGCTGTCATTGGCTATAATTCTAATGACATCATCGGGACCTAAGTCAATCATGTCACGATGACAGCACCTGAACCACAGACTGTTAGTAGCAGCCTATTTTGCTGGTGAAATGCAGGACATAAATTTACATTGTTGATGCACAGAGTGCAAAATTTACTGTCGGCAGTTGCGAAGGGGTTAATATGCCTATATATCTTTAGTGAAGCTGTGCTGCAGTTCCCTGTGCAGCCAGTGGTAACACCTCTATTATAAAGTTGGAGGCAGATAAAAAAGGATTCACCCCTGATCATAGGTGATGTTCACAGCTCACCTCCTCCCCCTCCCTGCGCTGCACCTTCTGCACAGGTCATAGATAGAATACATCCACAAAACTCCTGATAGATTAACAATAAGATGTGTATCTTGAATGAAGCCCTGATGAAGCTCCCTGCACAGCTAATGGCCAGGAGCATCACAGTTCACTCACTTTTACCTGTCCCTTAGTTCTTGCAAATAAACTTTAGCTAAAATTAAGGGACAGATGGAAGGCAATGACTGCAGAATCCGACTGCACAGAGTTTGTTTGTAGTCTGTTACCATAAAGACACATGAGTCTGCATGGGAACAGAAGCACTAAATGGAAAGTTATTTTTAATGAAGACTATTTACAAAGTTTTAATTTTTTAACATTTTTTTAAAAGTGTACAGGGTCTTTTATTTTTAAAGGGGATGTCTGTTCAGAAATAACCCTTCCAATCCACTGTCTGACGTCTTAAGACATTATAGTTTAAGGCTATACAGCTCCGATGTTGGAAGATGTCTGTCGGTTCTCTTACTGTATATTGCCAGCCTTTCTGCTGTTGGAGCCTATCCAACGTGTCACCTCAAGCAGTACTGGTTTTAGCCAACAGATAGCGCTGTTGTATAATGGCAGAAAAAGAGTAAACCCCCTAGGAAAACCATGATACAAATTGCATTGGAAAGGGTTAATGGATAAAACAAGAAACAGTATTTCCCTGTCCTCGACCCAGGTGATCCAGCACTGCAGCCCCATGATTCACCTGTTGACAGTGGAAGACAGGAGAGCGCCACCTGCCAATCAGAGGCTGCAGCATCACTGTTGGGAACTCATAGCATGTGTGCACCCAGGACATAGGTACTGATGTTATGAGAATGGGCGGTGATGCTATAACCACTCATTGGCAGGTGCTTAGATCTTCCTGCTCTATAACATGATGCCTGCATTTTGGACAGGAGCTTTGAGCTAACAGACTCCCTGTAACCCATTTGGCACTATATTTAAAAAGTAAATTTTATCCGGACAATCCCTTTAAGTGATCGTGTGCTGATGATACTCCACAATGGATGGCCATTTGAGTGCTCCTTCCACCAACCAGTTGTCTATGGGTGTATCCCGAACTTTACTTTATATTACGCTACAGTACTCTTATACTATAATGTGTTAATGAAAACATGTCTATTTCTAGATTTCAGATGATTTCCTCATGAATACCCTCATTGTCTTCTAGCCACATAACTCATTGTCTGAGAATGTGCATTCAATATGAAATGAAATTGACAGTATCAATTATGATCACAATGAGAATAAAAGTTTCATACCGACTTGGAAGTTCAGATATTGTTCTCTACATGATTCATCTATGAAATAACCTTGACATCAGTGGTATGTAAGTTATGATGTATTGCATGTCATAAAACTTTCAAGGGGAAATATCTGAAAGCACTATCAAGGTATCTGTACAGGATCCAGTAAGGTAAATGCTCCATTCAGAACTTCTTATAATTCTTCCAATGTCAGTCCAGCAGTTGGATCCATATTTTGACTGCATTAAGCATTATTCAGTTGGCAGAGGCTATCACCTGACAACTAGGGCATTGTGATAAGGATACATTTTAGTGTCCATATTAAGGCTGCAACACCTGGACATCCAGAACTTCAGTTAAACTGAATTCAAGGCACTAAAGAACCCATGGCAATCTAGGTTAGATGTTGCAAATGAAAATGATTCAGAGACACCTCAAGGTTAGGTTGCGACCCATCATCAGTTTGGGTTATTTAATATTTTAGCATAATGTCATAGAATGGTAGAGTTGGAAGGGACCTCCAGGGTCATCTGGTCCAACCCCTTGCTCAATGCAGGATCACTAAATCATCCCAGACAGATATTTGTCCAGCCTTTGTTTGAACACTTCCTTTCAAGGAGAACTCACCACCTCCCGTGGCAACCTGTTCCACTCATTGATCACCCTCACTGTTTTTCTATCAAATCTGTGTCTCCTCCCTTTCAGTTTCATCCCATTGCTTCTAGTCTTTCCTTGTGCAAATGAGAATAGGACTGATCCCTCTGCAATGTGACAGCCCTTCAGATATTTGTAAACAGCTATTAAGTCTAATCTCAGCCTTCTATTTTGCAAGCTAAATATTCCCTGCTCATGGCCCAATATTGCACTCGCTCATGTGAATTTAGCCTAAGGAAGAGTAGAGGGGTATAATTACCTCACATAATCTAGACTCTGTGCTTCTCATAATACATCCCAGAATTGTTTACCTTTTTTGCTGCTGCATCACACTGTTGACTCATGTTCAGTCTGTGGTTTATTTGTATACCCAAGTCTTTTTCACATGTGCTGCTGATCTGCTCAATTCCTCCCATTCCATTTGTGCTATTTTCATTTCTCTTGTCTAGATGTTTTTCCTTGTTAAATACCATTCTGTTAGTAATGTATTGGGTGCATCTTGCACTGGGGGGAAATCCTATTAAAACTGGTGTTTAAAATGCTGGTCTTAATTTCCCCCTACATTCTCTGTGAAAGAACCATTAAAGGGGTTGTCCCGCGGCAGCAAGTGGGTCTATACACTTCTGTATGGCCATATTAATGCACTTTGTAATGTACATTGTGCATTAATTATGAGCCATACAGAAGTTATAAGAAGTTTTTCACTTACCTGCTCCGTTGCTAGCGTCCTCGTCTCCATGGTTGACGTCTAATTTTCGCCGTCTAATGGCCAAATTAGACGCGCTTGCGCAGTCCGGGTCTTCTTCTTTCCTCAATGAAGCCGCTCGTGCTGGATGCCGGCTCCTTGTAGCTCCGCCCCGTCACGTCCCGATTCCAGCCAATCAGGAGGCTGGAATCGGCAATGGACCACACAGAAGCCCTGCGGTCCACCGAGGGAGAAGATGCCGGCGGCCATCTTCACCGGGTAAGTAAGAAGTCACCGGAGCGCGGGGATTCAGGTAAGCGCTGTCCGGTGTTCTTTTTTAACCCCTGCATCGGGGTTGTCTCGCGCCGAACGGGGGGGGGGGGGGTGTTGAAAAAAATAAAAAACCCGTTTCGACGCGGGACAACCCCTTTTAAGCCTGAGCTTCCTCTGTGTACCAGAAATGTAACCATCAAGTGTGTGCAAGTAAAGAAACCAGTTGCTGCTAAACATCTGTGTCCTGGACTTCGTGAGTATCAAACGACCTTACAACACCTACACACACAGGCATAGTATAAGCCCCAGTACAGTAGTATTTTCTTTGAGACAGTAATGGAGTAAGAGGTTTCCCAGGAGTGTATTAAGATCAAGGCTAATTGTATTATTGCATTAATGTGCTGCACCTTATCAGCTCTTATGGCTGAGTTTTTTGTAACAACGTAATACATTTTTCAGTAAAATGTGTGCATATGTGTGTGAATTGTGGTTGCCAAATGGATATTCTGTCACTGTTTAACACAGTTTTGTCCTGATCTTGATGTTTGTAAAACTCTCATGGAAAATGGACAAGAGAAATCATCCAATTTTTATTTATTAAATTGGAAAGCTTTCTTTTTTTTCATGGCAAAATAGTGCATTTCAACTCCATCAAGGGCACAAAATATGTGAGGAAAGTAATGCGCCAAATGTAGTGTGTCATTTTGATAATTTATCTGCAAATAACAAATTTATATTACATAAATAAACATTAGTCTTTTGCTATTTATGGCACCACTGATAAATGTGAGACAATCGCTCACATTTATCATTGTGTATTTTAGTGTCTCATCTGCTGGGAAACGGAGCCTAGATTTATACAGTTTTATAAAATGCAATGTTTTCAAAAGTCATTAATGGGATATTCCCAGAATCTTCTTTTATTCCCTATCAACAGGATATCACCATTGAGACCCCCACTGATCCTGAGAACAGAAGTCCTGTGTTCCCCTCTGCTTCCCTGTTTGTATCTGCCTAGTGTTGTTTCATAGTTCAATAGGCTTTGTTTGGCTTTCTTATCTCTGGGTCCTAGTGCCGTCCCATTGTTTCTCAGGGTCAGTGTTTTAGATAGGGTTTGCAATTGGGGACATCTGAGTGTTTGACACTGAATTTACATATTTTTGAAGCAGTACAGGGCCACCAGCAAAACAATGGACCAGGCAATGAATGGGATGTCATTAGTGATGGGTTTGGAAATGAACAGTAGATGAACGGGATGTCATAGCACATCGCAAAAAATACAGAGATCAAAGGGATGTGACCAAGTCTCAGGATCTACAAAGTGTTAGGTAGGACTTTATATTACAGACTTAGAAACCATGCCCCTACTAATTTATAGTGATCCTCCAGCCCTGGACAAACAAAGATGGCCACACCACGTCTCTGACTAGCTGATTAACAATGTACTTTAGTATGTATCAGTATTCTAAAGGCTGATTTAGACACAAGGAAAATTGCTCCAAATTCACTCAAAAGAATCATTTGAGCGATTTTCATTGTGTTTAAATGCACTGACATCGTGGATTTTTTGTGCACGAGTCATTGATCGCTCACTCCAAGTTTTCTTGAATTGATCGATCAGCTGTTATCAGCGGAGCAGGCTGTTATCACAGCTGGCTGTGCTAATAAGATTCTCTTTGCCTGTGTCCTGCTATGAATTCACAGAGGGGACACTAGCAGTTAGCACAGAGAAGACTCCAGCTGTTTGCTTATGCAAAACAGCTGTATTGTTCGGCAAGGGATAGCGGCAATGTCCCACTGTGCCTGCATAGCTCTATAGTAGCTACTTAGAGTATGCAAAGATGATCACTCAAAACTGTCACTCAAACTGTCGTTGGGCGACTTTTAGGACACTACATGCTGATTTAATTGCCCAAATCTGCCCACGTGAGGGCACTAGCCAATCAGAGCAACATGAAGTGTCTTAGAATACTGATGCATACTAATGTACATTGTTCATCACAGAGAAGCAAATGTCTTTGTGCTGGGCAGGAGGAATGCTTTAATAGGCTCAGATTGTCTGAAATCAGAGAACCGTTTCACAGCAGCTATAAGAACTATTCGCATTATACTAGTCTTTAAAGTAATGGTTACCACAAGCAAGGAAAGTTCTAGAATATTTTTTAAATCTACCTCTACTAGCATGTAAAAATTGAAAATGATTACTAGTTACTTCCTGGAAGATCATTGAATTATATAAAACTCAATAAAAATGATTTCATTAAAAAAATTGGGAATATTTAAAACTATAATTATACACCTTATTCAAACTTTCAAATATTTACTAATACGCAACATTATTTTTCAGGTATTGCCTCCAACCAAGAAGAAAATCATTAAAACGGACTCAAATTTCACACCACAGCAACTAAAATCAAATAAAAGTGATAAAAGGTCAAACAATGAAAATAGAAAATCCCCGTGAACTTTCGTGTATCAGTGATTCCCCATCATCATTCTAAATTCTTATTTAAAAACCATTCATTTGACATAAAAGTAAGTTTGTAATTTGTTTAGATCATTTTAGTTTTGGATATAATAAACCCACTCACATGTCGATCTCAAATGCAATGAAAACAGAAACAAAAAGGCAAAAAAATGCAAAAAACAAAATCGAAACTTTTAAGAAACATTCAAGTCTTACCTAAGAGACAACATGTAGTCATGTTTATAGGGAAAGTAGTTGCCTGGCTCATTGCAGCAATACTTTAAGTCAACGAATCCACAGCAATAGATCAGATCTATGGTGTCATCCTTCCTTGGACAACCAAAACTATTCACAAGGGTGTTGTTGGACGTGTAGTAGCTGGTGCACGTCTCCGGCAGGTGTCTTGTCATCCTGAGAGGGGAATTGTTATGTTCTCTCCAAGACCCTCAGCAAGGCTGGCTGCTCATGTCACCCTGTTCCTTTTCCTGCTCTGAATCCACTCTATAAGACGTTCTGCTATTATGCCATTAAATCACATTTACGGTAAATGAAAAGGACCCCGAAAGAAGATTGAAAATAGCTTGTTGGTGCCATCTGCTGTCAGGTTTGTCTTTCTGTGCATGGAATAGATGGAAAAATATTTCTCGGTGGTGGTGATACTATATAGTCAAGAAGTGAAAACCTTCTACTCTTCTCTACTCAAAAATATGATTAGAAGGTACGTCTCTATATCTTCTTCATAAAATGCCTAAGGCCAGTTTCACACCAGCGTATTGTCACACGTGTTGCAGATGGCGTTGTAACGGTATGCCATGAGTGTTTCATCGGCACTTGCCTCTGTATAAGTTTTATTTTCTACTGCCTAAATACAGATCAGTATTTGCCCAATAGAAAATAATACTAATGGATGCAAATACAAACCAAAATGGCACATGCTGTGTTTTTAAAAAAGGGCTGTAAAAAATACAGCTATGTGAATAGATACACAAATTTACATTAGCTCCGTATGATGGTCACTATGAAGAAGGGTGCTGCCTGCGGGAGGGACTCTCATTTACGAGTTTTGTTCATGTCAGTGGTTATGTGAAATGGACATTGTATCTTTAATATTTTTTGTAACATGTTCTCTTAGCAAAGTGCCGAACCGGTGGCTAAACAGCAGGAGTTTATATAACAGATGTGTTCCGTGTAATCACAGAAAAGTGACGCGATTTGAAGCGGTGTGCTGGGGGTCAGGTTTAGTCTCCATGTGATTGAAGTGCTGAGCACCAATGCTGGTTCTTGCACCGATGGCAAAAAACACCTCAGCATAGCCACTTTGAGAGAGAGGAAGGTTCACCTCGAGTTGCTCAGGGTTTTAGCAGATTCCTTATTCTGCTAGTACAAGAACAATGCTGCCTTGCCCATCTGCCACACTACATTTCTGTGCAACCTGGTGAAGGTTAAGCAGAAATACATTGCCACTTGTTCAAGTTCATTAAACTTTTATGCTCCGTGATTTGGTCTATCCGACAAGAGGTACCACTCTACCGTCTGAATCCCGGTAACCCCTGTGATGGGGTCTATGCATACAGGTTCCATGTTATAGTGACATATCAAGTAGAGAATGCCCAAGAGTTCCAATCCTCCCTTGGAGTCAAGCAATTCCCAACCCTACCTGAGTCTTCCTCTACCGGGAATAGCACGTTACACTGAGGCATCACACTAGGGAGCAGAGACCAAGTCTTACCATGAGCCCCCAAATTTTCACTGTAGTGTAGCTCAATGGGAGAGGGACATAAACTATAACTGCTAACCTGAATATCACCTCCAGTAGAAGCAGAAACCAAACAGTGGCAACAGCACTCAAAATACATTTACTATCAGAAATAAACATACCTATAATAAACACACTAACCACATTAAATAATCTTTTGTGAACATCACCTCCCACTCTGTTATGCTACACTTCCAGGTTGAGAGTGTTGGGTACTGGGGGCTGCTAATAGAGGTGAGTATGCCCAATTTTTTTATTTTACAACATGCTATGGTCAATCATTTTTTTTTCTTGAACTCCCAGAGAACCCTTTAAACTTCCTTATGCCGAAAACAAAATATAATAGGGAATATTATAATACATAATGGGCGATATTGGGGTTTTTTTTGCCTTCCTCTGGATCAACATTGGGTGATAGGCTGAACTGGATGGATAGAGGTATAATGGCACCAGCTGTTGTTTACTGACACATTGTCAGAAGTTCTTATCAAATGAGTTACACTCGGACAAACTAAACTGTTTACTTTTTTCAAGGCATTTGTACAATAAACATGGCACAAGGGCTTCATAAGAGTCCTGTATAAATACCATGTTTCATTGTATTTACCCCACAAACTGGAGCAAATACATTGATAAATCTGCCCCAATATGTTCCACACTGTCACGACAGACAAGTATAAAACTGACAATAAAAAATATAAACAACTGTAAAAACAACATACAAGGTTGATCCGCAAGATATGCAATAAACACCCAAAGGATGCAGAGATCTGAGCGCTAATCATCGATCCAATCCCATAATAATTGTGTAGATCACAGCTAGAGTGTATATGATAATGACAAAGACTAATCCAGATAATGCTGCCTATAACTACACGATGCAACAAACTACTGAGAATTGGGGATGTTTGGATAAATATTTAATTGCAGAAACAATTATGGGGGGATATTTACTAAACCTGGCATTTTCGACACAGAGCTTAGTAGGATTTTCCCGTGCGCACAGTATGCTGAAATCATGAAGAGGCATGTATTCACCACTTCATGTATTCAGCGAGAGATGTATGCTTGGACCCAACCAGACGTACATTACCGACATAATTAATGCCAGTTTGTGGTGTCAATTATACATAAATTTGTTGGTTCGGGGCAAGATCTATCTTCCTGGAGTTTGTTGCGAACATGCGCACTGTGACGTGGAGTTTGAATGCCTTGGCAAAAAAAAATCCGGTTCCTGCGCAACTACACTCCATACTAGCGAGTTGCACATACGCCCATGTGTTTTTGCCCTTACACATTCACCCGGTAAAGCTTCCAATGTATGCAGTATGTTAAATGGAGGCTGTGATGGATGCCTAAAGGACTTTTCACACTCAGGCCGAGGTCAGATGAGCGTGTTTTTTGCGTGCTTATGTGCTTAAAAAAATGCACTGCTTGCATGAGCGGAAAATGCGTGAATGAGCAAAGTTTCATATGCGCATAAAAGTTTGACCGTTCACTGGAGTAGCTGTGCTTGGAGAAGCGCAACTGCTCCGCGAAGGTCCCCTCATCACTGAACACTGTGACAGCAATGTCACAGTGTTCTGTGATGATGGGACTCCTCGCTGGGATGAAATAATTCCCTGCCACAGCTGTGGCAGAGGACCGCGATTGCTTTCAATGGGGCCGGTGCTGCTGCTGCCCCATTGAAGGCAGTGGGATGAAGGCAACCCCTGCAGTGATGATTTTCAGGGGGGGGGGAGGAGGCAGGGTTCAGTCTTTTTCTGCATTTCTGGTGGCTGGGGATTGAAAAATCCCCGCCTCCTTAAAGTGCTGCCTCTGATTGGTCACAGCACTCAGCCAATCAGAGGCAGCGTTTTCAGGAAGCAGGAATTTTTCAATCCCCGGACACCAGAAATACAGAACAAGACTGCCGGGGACCACAGAGAAAAGCCAGACAGCACTTCTAGGTGAGTTATGTTCTCTGCAGCTAGGGACGATTTTCGGGGTAGGGTTTATATTTCAAGCCCCCCCCCCCGCCTCCCCCGAAAATCATCGCTGCGGGGGTTGCCTTCATCCCATTGCTCTCAATGGGGTGGCAGCAGCGCCGGCCCCATTGAAAGCAATGGGATAGCATTGTACTAAAACACACGCTCAAAACACACGCTTACTGTACGAGGCCTCATATGGTAAATGGATCAATAGACCCCTATTCACCTGATAGTAACATAGTAACATAGTATGTAAGGCCGAATGAAGACATTGTCCATCTAGTCCAGCCTGTCTATCCTACTGTGTTGATCCAGAGGAAGGCAAAAAACCCCAAGGCCAGAAGTCAATTAGCCCTTTTGGGGAAAAAATTCCTTCCCGACTCCCTAATGGCAATCAGACTGTTCCCTGGATCAACCCGTAATAGTTCCTACCTGCCTATATACCAGGATTGACACTTAACCTAAAATTTATATCCTGTAATATCCTTCTCCAGAAAGACATCAAGTCCCCTTTTAAACTCCTCTATGGATTTTGCCATCACCACTTCCTCCGGTAGAGAGTTCCACAGTCTAACTGCTCTTACAGTAAAGAACCCCTTTCTGTGTTGGTGATGAAACCTACTTTCCTCTAATCGTAGCGGATGTCCTCTTGTTACCGTCGTGGTCCTGGGTGTAAACAGATCGCGGGAGAGATCCATGTGTTGTCCCCTCATGTACTTATACATGGTTATTTGGTCGCCTCTTAACCTTCTTTTTTCTAGAGTAAATAGTCCCAATTTGGACAGCCTCTCTGGGTATTCCAGTCCCGTCATTCCATGTATTAGTTTAGTCGCTCTTCTTTGAACCCCCTCAAGCACTGTGACATCTTTCCTGAGCACCGGTGTCCAGAATTGTACGCAGTATTCCATGTGAGGTCTGACAAGTGCCTTATATAATGCAAGGATAATGTTCTCGTCCTTCACCCCTATACCTCTTTTAATGCACCCCAAGACTTTATTTGCCTTTGCAGCGGCTGACTGGCATTGGTTACTCCAGTTTAGTCTATTATCCACTAATACCCCCAGATCCTTTTCCATATCACTTTTCCCTAGTGGTACCCCATTAAGTGAATATTTGTGACATCCGTTCCTCTTGCCCATGTGCATAGTCTTACATTTTTCAACATTGAACTTCATTTGCCATTTTTCTGCCCAAGCCCCCAGCTTGTCCAGGTCCGTTTGTAGCCGTACGTTGTCCTTCGTTGTATTAATTATATTGTATAGTTTTGTGTCATCTGCAAATATTGATATTTTGCTGTGCAGCCCCTCTATCAGGTCATTGATAAATATGTTGAACAGAGTGGGGCCTAATACTGAACCCTGTGGCACCCCGCTAGCGACTGTGGTCCAATCAGAGTACGAACCATTTATTACCACCCTCTGCTTTCTATCGTTGAGCCAATTTTTTACCCACTTACACACGTTTTCGCCCAGTCCGAGCTGCCTCATTTTGTATATTAGCCTATTATGTGGCACGGTGTCAAAGGCTTTAGAGAAGTCCAGATATACAAGATCAATAGATTCTCCCTGGTCCAGCTTAGAGCTTACTTCATCGTAGAAACTGATCAGATTTGTCTGACATGAGCGACCCTTCATGAATCCATGCTGGTGAGGAGTTATTCCCTTAATCTCCTTGAGGTGCTCATCGATGGCGTCTCTCAGAATCCCCTCGAAAATTTTTCCCGTTACTGAAGTGAGACTTACTGGCCTGTAGTTACCAGGCTCACTTTTGCTCCCTTTTTTGTAAATTGGAACCACGTTGGCAATGCGCCAGTCCAATGGTACTACTCCGGTCTTGATAGTGTCTAGAAATATTAGGTATAGCGGCCTAGCTATCTCGTCACTTAGTTCCTTTAATATCCTTGGGTGTAATCCATCTGGGCCCGGTGATTTATCAATTTTAGTTTTCTTTAGACGCTTCCGCACCTCCTCCTGCGTTAGGTATGAGATATTTTGTGAGGGGTTCGTTTTATTCCCCTGCATCTCGTGTGGCATTTCCTTTTCTTTGGTGAACACACTTGAGAAGAAACTGTTTATTAGATTTGCTTTCCCTTCGTCATCATCAATGATTTCTCCTGCATTGTTTTTTAAAGGGCCAGCGCTCTCCCTGCAAATCCTTTTGCTGTTTATGTAGTTGAAAAATAGCTTCGGGTTGTTTTTGCTCTCTTTGGCGATCTGTCTTTCTGCTTCCTCCTTGGCAGTTTTGATCGTATCTTTGCATATTTTGTTTTTTCCCCTGTATGATTTTAGCGCTTCTTCGCTGCCTTCTTGCTTTAGTAGTTTGAACGCTTTCTTTTTTTCATTTATTGCCCCTCTTACCGTCTTGTCGAACCACATAGGTTTCCTTTTAGCTGAGTTTCTTTTATTTTTAAAGGGAATGAACTGCTCACATGAGGTGATTAGGATCCTTTTGAACTTTTCCCATTTTTCCCCCGTACTGATATTTTTGAGGATGTTGTCCCAATTAATGTTACCGATAGTAGTTCTAAGCTCATCAAATTTTGCTTTACTAAAGTTTAGTTTCTTTGTCACTCCCTGATAAGGCTTCCTATTGATTGACAGCTGGAAGTTGATTATATTGTGGTCGCTGTTCCCCAAGTGCCCCTCAACCTGCACCCCCTTTATACGTTCCGGTTTGTTAGTTAGCACTAGGTCCAGAATGGCTCTCCCTCTTGTTGGCTCCTGCACAAGTTGGTTCAGGTAATTGTCTTTAATTACTCTCAAGAACTTATCACCCCTGTGAGATTTGCATGTTTCGTTCTCCCATGTTATATCTGGGTAATTAAAGTCCCCCATGATAATTACTTCGTTTCGTTTTGACACCTCTTCTATCTGCCTTAGTAGTAAGTCTTCAGTTTCTTCTGTTGCTTTTGGTGGTCGATAGAAGACCCCTATCAGGATTTTGTTATTTTTTCCTCCCTGTATTTCGACCCACAGAGATTCCACCTGTTCGTCTCCTACCCCTATATCCTCCCGTAGCCTCGGCTTCAAGTTCGATTTGATGTACAGACATACCCCTCCCCCTTTCTGGTTCCTTCGGTCTCTTCTGAAGAGATTGTACCCCTGCAAATTCACCGCCCAATCGCACTTATCATCAAGCCATGTTTCAGTAATTCCGACCATATCATAACTTTCATCAGTCATTCTTGCTTCAAGCTCGCCCACTTTACCGATCAGACTTCATGCATTCGTGATCATACAATTTATTTCATTTTTTTTGTTTTTTAAATTTGTTTTGTTGCTATTCGTACTTATGGCTGATCTATCAGTTCTAACTGTACTAACCCCACCCCCTGCTCGTCCCCCATTCCCTTTGCTTGGACCCAGATCGCTAATTACACTGGCTATCCCACTATTTCTCATTTTAATCTCCCCCCCAGTCCCTAGTTTAAACACTCCTCCAGCCTTCTAGCCATCTTTTCACCCAACACAGCTGCACCCTCCCCATTTAGATGCAGCCCGTCCCTACGGTAGAGCCTGTAGCCGACCGCAAAGTCAGCCCAGTTCTCCAGGAACCCAAATCCCTCCTTCTTGCACCAACTCCGGAGCCACTTGTTTACCTCCCTAAGGTCCTGCTGCCTTTCTAGTGTGGCTTTAGGTACAGGTAGTATTTCCGAGAAAACTACCCTGGAGGTCCGCGCCCTAAGCTTGGACCCTAAGTCCCTGAAATCATTTTTGAGGGCCCTCCATTGACCTCTAACTTGTTCATTGGTGCCAACGTGCACCATGACTGCTGGATCTTCACCAGCCCCTCCCAGTAATCTGTCAATCCGATCCGCGATGTGTCGAACTCGAGCGCCAGGAAGACAACACACCGTTCGACGATCCCGGTCTTTATGGCAGATTGCCCTCTCTGTCCCCCTAATAATTGAGTCCCCCACCACTAGAACCTGTCTAGCCTGCCCTGCGCTCCCCGTCCCCGTCTCACTGGAGCAGTCATCCCCCTGGCGTTCAGAGGGCGTGTCGTGCTGCAGCCGTGCTGGCTCTGTAATGGCATCCCCCTCATCTGCCAATCGTGCAAACTTGTTGGGTTGTGCCAGTTCAGGACTAGCCTCCCTGGTTCTCTTCCCTCTATCCCTCCTTCTTTCTGTCACCCAGCTGACTGCCTGCTCCCCCTGCTCTTCCGTACTACCATGACATTGCCAGGCATGGAGCTCATCCTAATGGGGATCTACAATTTACTTGTGGAAGTAGTGAAGATAGACTTGCTCACACTCCGCTCACACGCTGCCGCAACCGCTGACCCGCTGCCGCAACCGCTGCCGCAACCGCTGACCCGCTGCCGCAACCGCTGTCCCGCTGCCGCAACCGCTGACCCGCTGCCGCAACCGCTGACCCGCTGCCGCAACCGCTGACCCGCTGCCGCAACCGCTATCCCGCTGCCGCAACCGCTGACCCGCTGCCGCAACCGCTGACCCGCTGCCGCAACCGCTGTCCCGCTGCCGCAACCGCTGACCCGCTGCCGCAACCGCTGACCTGCTGCCGCAACCGCTGACCCGCTGCCGCAACCCCTCACCCGCTGCCGCAACCCCTCACCCGCTGCCGCAACCCCTCACCCGCTGCTGCAACCCCTCACCCGCTGCCTCTCTCGCGCAACCTCTTACCCACTGACACTTATGCGCAAGCAGTCAAAAAATTTTTATTTCCCCCCCCCCCCCCTCACAAACACTTAGACCCCCAGACACACACACACAGAAGACACAACTAACCAGATACACAGAAGACACACAGCTCACAAACACACACAGAGGTAGATACTCAGCTCCTCCGCTCCTCCTGGTGACGTCACCCGCTGTCCCGGCGGCCGCTCGCTCTGCCCTCCTGTCTCAGCTGCTCCGCTGAACTCCTGGTGGCCTCTTGGCGCCGGCTGCTGCGCTCCGGTCACACTGGTCACTCCTGCCCCCGCACCTGCTTCGGCTGCCGCTGCCGCTGCCCCCGCACCTGCTTCGGCTGCCGCTGCCCCCGCACCTGCTTCGCCTGCTGAGCTGCTCCGCTGTCCCCTTCAGCTCCCCGCTCACTCGTGCCTCCGTCTCGTGCCGCTACTCCTGACGTCTGACGTCTGATGATGCCCAATTTGGCTTTCTTTAGTTGTCTTTTTTTACTGCAATAACTGTGCTATTCCATGCAGAGGCATCCAGTAAAAAGAAAAAAATACGCCTTGTGGTATGCTTTTTTTTTACAATGACAGCCTATAGCTGCAACTAAGTTAAACATATATCTCCAAGGTTTCCATCAGGCAAAGATGAATATGTGATCTGTTTAATGGATACATTGTGAGCTTTTTCATGATGCATCCATTAAACAGATACCATTTCAGTCTATGGCTGATGGATGCCACTATTAGGCCGCTTTCAAGTGGCCGAGAAAATCATGCGAGATTTGTGCGTTGCGAGATGCACAGATCTTGCACGAATATGAACCCCATTCTTTTGAATGGGGTCATATACATAAGCGATTTTTTTCCAGCATCGCATGTCCTATCTTTTGGTGTTCCCTCAGAACGCTTAACCCATTGTTTTCAGTGGGGCAGGCAAAAGCATCGCACAGCCTACGAGGTGCACGCGAGTGTGATGGGATGTTTCCCATTAAAAGCAATGGGAAGCACATGCCGAATGTATTTCCCTTAAGTGATGTGGGGAAATCGCACTTTCCCAAGCACGATATCGAGCCGAGTTTACTGGCCCGATATCACACTCGCATCACAGCCACATTGTGAAACACGCCCATGTGAAGAAGCCCTAACAGTCATAAACGCTATTGGAAAGTTTATGACATATCTGTTAAATGGATACCTGTAATCAACGCCATACAGTGACTTCCATCATCCATAAAACTAATGTGGTATTTGTTTAGCATATTCATTTTTTTGGAATCGCATAGTCTACTTTAACTGTGCCACTCCACAGCAAAGGCAGGATTGAGGCGCTTACCCCTAGGTCTACAGACACGAATATGGCCATCATAAGTGTCCAAACTACACCTGGATTCGTCACTGAAGACAACCTAATGGTCAACAAGCTCCACACAAGCGGAAGAAGAGGTCACTACACACAAGGAGCTTCGGAGAGCCTTTTATATGCCAAGGGTGGAACCACTTTTAGGAACACAGGTGGTAAGACCGTTCATCTAATCACATCACAACTCTAATCATTTGCATACCTGTCTGAGATGTAACTGCATGCCAGGTTTTGCAGCGAAACGAAAACTTCTTCTAGGGGCTGGATTGTTTTTGAGTGTACATTTGATCTTTACAAAGGGTGTACATCTATATTCTGTGGCTCTTTGTTAGGTTTTACACTTAGACTAAGGTCTAATGTCCATGGGCGGATTTTTGCTGTGGAACGCCCTCTCCGGATTCTGCAGCAATACGCCTCCATAGAACGCTATGGTAAAACAATCCTTCATATCCACAAGCAGAAACCAACTGGGGTTTCTGTTCGCGGATAAATAACCGCAGCATGTTCCATTTTGCTGCAGTTCAAGCATGGACAGCTTCTATTGAAGTCAATGGAAGCTGTCCGATCCGTGGGAAAGCAGGAGTTTGAAAAAAGAAACCGTCTACTGCGCTTCTGTGTACATCTGCAGTGCAGAAAAAATAAGACCCGGACAGGTACGCAGGGTCACTGGCTGCGAGTAGGGTCAGCTTCAGCTGCTGGCTCCAGCATGGGGAATCCGAGCCGCCGGTGGACATGAGGCCTAAGTGTTACATGTGAGGAATTTTGCTGTGGAATTGTCACAGATTTCACCCTTTATATTGCAAAGTGTAAATTCTGCTACAAAAAAATCTTCAGCAAATACTGCACACCACAAACAGCACAGACTGTGAACGATTAAAAAGACATTCTCGAGCACGGCTCGCATCAGACAAGAATAGAACATGCTGTGATTTTTTTTACTTGGCACTATTCACCCAAGTATAAATCAGCCTATGATCATGCACCCATTCAAATAAATGTCTATTTCCGTCTGATTTTTGGATCAATTTTTCAGTCCGAAAATTGGACGGAAGAAAAGCCTGTGTGCAAACGGGGTTGTCGAGATAACACATTTAATTTAGTGCAGCGCTTAATCTGTGGGAACCTGGGAATGAAAGATCAGACATGATATTGATTAACTTAAATCAGACTTCCGTGAACTTTTGTAGCAATTATGGAAAGTCTGCTTTAATTATTTGTAATTAGATCTAGAGATACTAAACAAGTGGTTGGGAAGTAAGGAGTACAGTATTACTCTGCCATCTTGTGGACAGAAAACATCAGTACCGTACCGCGCAAGGAACTACTGTATGACTGTTGGAAAGTCACGTGAAATAATCTCTCTTAAAATAATTCACTTATTTCCACACAACTATGTTATTCTACTAGCAGATCTAGTCACGTCATGAATAAGTTAATTACCTGATTAACCCATTCATGACGTGACAGCCTGCGCAGGGTTATGCTTTCCTGTGTATTTTCGCGTTTTTGTCGTGTAATTTCTTTGCATGTACTGTCTCTTTAAGGTGCTTTCACACAGGACGGAATTATTCTGCAGAACTTAGTTAACTCAACTTAACTCAACTAAACTCAGTTAACGCATTTCCGAGTGGAAAATCTGCTTTTCAAATCCGTGATTGGTGTTTTTTTGTTGCAGATTTTGCAGTAGATTGTCTACATATTTTCCGTCCAAAAAATCTGCACCAAATCTGCGCCTTCTTTTGCAGACTTGTGGATTTTTCTGCAGATTTAGGTCTCTCTAACAAAGTCTACTGGCCAAAATCCGCAGCATATACAGTGTATTAATTGACATGATATGGATTTAAAATCTGCACCGCGTATCTATTTCCACATGGGTTTTGTGCTGACTTTTTCCACAGAATATGGATGAGATTTTGAAAATCTCATTCACTTTGCTGTTACTGTAAATTCCGTTGATTTTCCATGTGGAGGGTCCAAGTGAAAAATCCACCCTCTGTGCACATAGCCTTAAAGCAGCTGGGCATTTTTTGTAATGGTTTGTAGCAGCAGAATGGCATGGGTAAACTAGCACGCGCTATCAAGCATGGCGGTATACAAATGGGCCTGATCAGAGACGTAGCTTGAAGCTCCTGGTCCCCAATGCAAACTCTGTAACAGGGCCCCAACTATAATGCTTTATTCATATTACTGGGCTCCCTATATGGAGAAGAGAGGCCTTATGGACCCCCTAAGGCTCCTGGGCCCGGGTGCAACCGCATCCCCTATAGTTCTTACGCCTCTGGGCCTGATGATGGCTTTTGAGTCCCCTGCCGGGTTCTGTTAAGCTGGCTTCAGCAATAATGTGTCAACTAGAGATGAGCGAGCACCAAAATGCTCGGGTGCTCGTTACTCGAGTCGAACTTTTAGTGATGCTCGAGAGTTCGTTTCGAGTAACGAACCCCATTGAAGTCAATGGGCGACTCGAGCATTTTTGTATATGACTGCTGCTCCGCTAAGGTTTTCATTTGTGAAAATCTTAGCAAATCACCAAAGTCATGTAAAAAACACAGAAATGGATAGGGCAGGCGAGGAGCAACATGCAGGGCTGCATTTCGGGCTCCGATGTCTCACTATTAAGCCACAATAGTGGCAAGAGTGAGACCCCCCCGCACTGTCAGCATAATGATCGTTCTCCTCTGCCACAGCTGTAACAGCTGTGGCAGAGAAGAACGATGTTAGCCCATTGAATTCAATGGAGCCGGCAATACAGCCGGCTCCATTGAAAGCAATGGGCTGCTGGCGAGCGCGGGATGAATTTTCGGGAAGGGCTTAAAAACATAAGCCCTTACCTTAAAAAGAAAGATTTTAGTGTAAAAAAGAATAAAAATGCAGGCATTCTCTTCAATGGAGCCGCTGCTGCTGCCGGCGACTCCATTGAAGACAATGGTCCGCTGGCACATCTGAATTCTTTTTCAGGGAAGGACTTTACATATAAGCCATTCCCTGGAAATGAATTAAAAGTGATTTAAAAAACAAAAAAAATAGACACTCACCTCCCTTCAGCTGCCGGGGCACAGCCGAGTCTTCTCCTGCTGTCCCCTGCACTGTGGTGCTGAACTGCTGTCATTCATCTGAGAGCTGCGCTGAGCCAATCAGAGGCAGCACTCACTCACCCATTCATGAATTCATGAATGGGTGTGAGTGAGTGCTGCCTCTGATTGGCTCAGCGCTGAGCCAATCAGGGGCATGTCTGACTCACACCCACTGCAGGCCAGCCGCGCTGAACTCCGTCTGCCCGGACAAGGTGAGTATATATATATTTTTTATTTTTACACATTTCTGGATGAATTGCAGGGAAGGGCTTATATATTTAAGCCCTTCCCGACAATTCATCCCGCGATCGCCGGCAGCCCATTGCTTTCAATGGAGCCGGCTGTATTGCCGGCTCCATTGAATTCAATGGTCAGTGCTCGTTTAATCGAGACGAGTACCGTGTGGTGCTCGTCTCGAGTAACGAGCATCTCGAGCACCCTAATACTTGAACGAGCATCAAGCTCGGACGAGTATGCTCGCTCATCTCTAGTGTCAACCCAACATGTGAACGCTGCAGCCAAGCAATGACAGAGGTCATAGCTGCAGTCAGTGACTGGTCGCAGAGGACACGTGGTACAGACACTTCACTGTTGCTTGGTAGTGCCAGGTGAACAGAGATTGGCCAGGTAACCAGAAACAGTGGCAATGGGAGAGACAGGAGACCGCATGGTGAGTATTATTCCTTTTGTTATTTTATATCACTGTAAGCTCTTTTTTTTTTAAAGTATCGTGGCTAGAGAACAACTTTAACTTCTAACAGTCACAATAAAGTTGAAAAAACCCTCCCAAAAATGTCACTTTTTTATTGTTCATTTTGGAATACTGTCTCACATAAGCATATTTGACGTAAAACTCAGTCGCCTTAAGGCTAGTTTTTACATGGCCGAGCGTGATATCAGGCCTATGTCCCCATGGAAGTGAGGCGTTTTTGTATCAAAAATACCTCCCTTCACTTCAGTACAGTTGCGATCCTCCGATGCGGCTGAAAGGAGGATTAGCAAGTGTTTCCAATTATTTTCAATGGGAAACCTCGCATCACACTCGCGTGCACTTTGCACGCCATGTGATGTGTTCTCTGGCCCCATTGAAAACAATAGGTGAGGAGTTCCGAAGGAAGGCCGAAGATAGGACATGTACTATATATGACCCAGTTCATGGGGGTCATATTTGTGCAAGATTTGTGTGTCTCACAACACACAAATCTCACACGCTTTTCCATGTTTACCTTTTTTGTGAGACAACTAATTTTAGCCCCTATTGTGTTCCAGTGACATAACTTTTTTGGCAATGTAGCTTTATAGGACCTTATATTTTAAGGTTCTAGTTTTTATAGCAATGAATTTCAGGTACATATAAGGTACTGAATAACTTTTACAACTTTTTTTTACTGGGAGTGGCAATGGAAACAAATCTATCTCCCCATTGTTTTTGGGGATTTATTTTATGGTGTTCACCATGTGATGCTATATAAATATTATGATGCCTTTACTTTACAGGTCATTCCGATTATGACCACACCAAGTTTATAGAGGTTTTATTATGTTTTAGTATTTTTGCACAACATATTTTGTGTATCACCACATTCCAATACCAGAGCAGTTTTACTTTTCCATCCATAGAGCTGTATGAGGCCGACTTCACACAGGCACTAAAATCATGCTAAAGTCGTTGCGAAACACATAGATATGAACCGCATTCTATTAAATGGGTTCATACACATGAGCGATGTTTTCCTACATAACAATGCGATACAATGCAGAAAACAAATCACAGCATGCTCGCAGCGCAGCGCCCATTTTTTGCGATGGGGCCAGCGACAGCAATACACCATGTGCAAAGTGCACGCAATATCTCCTAATAAAAACAATGAAAACGTCTTGCATCCTTAGGGATTTCACATGGATGGTGACGGTAATATCAAGGTGTGATTCACAGCCCAATATTGCCCTTGCCCACATGAAGTTAGCGTGAGCACTTGTTTTTTGCAGAATGTCTTGTAGTTTTTATTGGCACCATATATGGCTTTTTGATTACTTTTTATTTCATTTGGGGGATTTAAGATGAACAGAAAATGGCTATCTTGGCACTTAGCCTTTTTTGTTTTATAGATTTTTATTTTTGGTGGATTTTACCATGCTGGATTATATATTTTTTTTATTTAAAAAATTGTGTAATTGGAAAAAAAAAAGTTGTAAAAATGTTTTCTGTAAAATCATGTAGAGCCGTGATCAGTAATGACTACAGCATCTGCAGGTTTAAACGACATAGAGGAGGAAGTAGATGATCCAATTCTCATCTTCTCACTCCTTTTCCGGGGAAAAAAACCCAATGTGACAATTGGAGAGCAAATATACTCTGATTGAAAAGCGTTGGTGGAAATGATGAACAAAAGTCCATGTTACCCTTTTCTGGTGACAGACAGAAGAACAAATTGTTCTTTGCTGTCTGCATATCCCCTGCTGCCTCCCCATATGCCGACTGATGTGACAGCTGTAAATTGAGAATTCTCACCTCCACTTCAAATGGCTGTAGCTTTGGTTCTGTGCCATGGACAAGCTTTTGGTCTCATTTTCAAGCCAAGAATATTGTCAGTAGCACTGACAGAACTGGAGCTTGAAGTAGGCTGAGCTCTATTTCCCAAAACCGTAGTGCCCGTTTACTGTAGAACAAACAGAGCTCAGGGAAATCTGAAGAAGGTTAAATGATAAAGTTGTGATTGCCTGCAGGCTGGAATTTGATCTTCAAGGTTGTGTTAACACTAAAGTGACAGGGTTTCATCGAGATTTCCATCAAGCTTTCCTGTATTTTTGACAGTAAAAATAGTGCAGTCTGCAGTGTTGTTCTTGCTCTGAAAATACTGGAACACAGACCCGAACACTATGTCTATGTAGGAGAGATTGGACCTTTGTATCAGTGTCATAAAAATGAAGCTTCAATGGCAAAAAATATAAGAAATTGAGCAGCAAATGAATTTCGTCCTTAAAAAGTCTAAATTTTGGACTCAGCATCAGAAACGTCTATCCCTCAAAATAGTATGGGGTTAACATCTTAATATAGCATAACAAATCAAAGTAGTGTTAAAGGTTAGAGGGTAAAATTAAAGTAGTGTACATTGAAGTATTGTTCCAGGCGAGTTCAGTTTTTGGCCTGAGTTATAAAGCTCTCTACACCCCCTTAGCTTCACTCACCAACACAGATCCTCTGTCGTCCTTGTATAAGGAAGTAGCTGACAACATTACAAGGTGATATGTGTCCATCTTCAGGAACCAACCCAGTCTAACCCACTCTTGGCTCAACAAGTGTAGAGCAAATTTGCCATAGACACCCCAAAGCCCAGAGGTCCCTGGCCTCCGCTGATACCAACCTTGCATCCAAGAGTCTGTATAGAAAATACTCCAATCATGTGTCTCTCCTCACGTTGGTCTGCTCTCACATTTATGTAATGTGAGGTATGGCCTGCAACAATATACATCATGCTTTCTCATCTCTGCTGCTTGCTTTGGGTCAATCAATGCATGCTAGTTCAGGGGATTTACTTTAGGCGACTTGGGCCCATGCAGTTACACACTCCCTAAAATAAATGGATCCCATATTTGAAATTGCATTTATATTTCATGTGCAATAAGGACAACTATGAGTCCTGTTTGTTTCACATAGTGAAACTCGTTAATGTTATATTATGCACGTTGGGTGAACGTTTACCCATAGCCGCACACAGATATACCTAGCATTGTACTGAAAATTAAGATCTCATTGGGTCCCTGATTCTCTTCACTGAGTTTAAGGATCCAGTAGCCAATTACATTGCAGTTAGTTTTCATTTTTGTCCGATGCTCCACCCTCTGAAAACTTTAACACTGGCTGCCATCAAACAATTCATCAGTATAGAGTTTTGTCTTTGCTTCAGAACTTCACCCACTATTACCTCACAAACAAAGTCTATGAGATCAGGTTGTTTCCCCATTATGACTTCAAGTAAACACACTGCTTTAGTAGTTTCTGAAAGCTTTCATGTTTACCGCCTGATACCAGATGGAAAGTAATTAGCAGTGGAAGTATCTATCGTTCTCACTTTCTTCAATCCACACAGTGGCAATAGCCAAACAACCACCAAAGCATTTCGAAAATTGGAGCTTCCTTCCTCCGGGAGGATGTGAAGATTTCCACAAGAAGGCTTTGTACTTTTGTGTCTCAGCTGCATTAACACAATAAAATAATAACTGCTTGTGGGAAGTCTATGAAATTACTCACAAGACTATCCTAACAGAACAGATTCCTTTGTTTTTCATGTAATTTACCTTAACCATGCTGTTTTAGGTGGTACTCCTTGTCGGATGCATTAGCTTTAGTATTTTGAGGCTATGGTACGAGTTTCCAATTTGATACAGATGCATATTTCGTTAGCTTGACTCTTAATGCAATGTGATATCATGGTGTGCCACGCTATCAGGCTGGTTTACTTACACTTTGAATCACATAGGAGCCTACTGTATTAAGGCAGCAGAAATGCGGTCCTAAGCTATTGCTCATGACCTGAACGTTGCAGGTTCAATCCCTGTGTGGTTCAGGTAGCTGGCTCAAGGTTAACTCAGCCTTCCATCCTTCCAAGGTTGGTAAAATGGGTACCCAGCTTGCTGGGGGGTAAAAAGATGACTGGGAAGGCAATGGCAAGCCACCCAACAAAAACAGTCTGCCAAGAAAATGTCACGATGTGAAACACAGAATGATCAGTGTTTAAACAGAACAACACGTGAACGAGCCAACAATGAATTTTATGCCTGCAGAAACTGAATGATGAACGAGGAGCGAACAATTCTCGTTTGTCCTTCAGTCGTTAGCTCACGTTTAGATTGAACGATCCTCGATCACTTTAGTTCATTGGGCAATTTTTTGAACGATAATCGTCCCATCTACAAGCACCCTAAGGCAGTGTTTCTTTATTGTGTTCTGTGTAGTAACACCTCACCTTCTTCCCCATCACTTTTGTTTCTTGCAATTTTAGTATGAACTTACAAGGACCATGTGCTGGTTGCTGCTCTCCCTTTTACTACTTGTGTATAGTGTGGCGCTGGTATCTTTTTGCTTCTCCGTGTAACCATCCAAATAATGTATCATCCATTCATTTATGTATGACCCCACCCAGATATAGAAGAAGGACACAAAGCATATGTCACACATTTAACTAAAAAAAATTTATTAACAATGTAAAATGTAGGGTATATTTCAGTCTGAGCTAACGCTGGCATGCCCTATCAGATTTAACACTATGTCAATATGCAGACACCATGCTTCAACTTCCTATAGTAACAATATATGGTATACTGTCGTTCTAGGTCATGAGGATATATCAGGGAATTGAATACACTATTTTTATATATATGTATAACATCTTCAAAATTGTGAAAATCCACACCATTCGATTGAAAGGAAAATACTGATGATCGTCATCAAGATTACAATATATGTACAAGCCATAAATACTTCATTTTCATCCTCTAGTTAGTAGGTTAGAAACTTGGCTGAGGTTTTGGACAAAATCCTGATGCATCGTGGAAGACTAAGTATGATTGAGACAAGAGAGAAAGAACTAAAAATACAAAGTACAGTTATTGGCCTTGATACATCAATATTCGCATAATAATTGCTGTCACTATTACCCATAGTTAACCTCCATTGTGATGCCTATGGAATGATTTTTCCTATAGCACAATACTAGGACATCAAAGCGTTTTGCATATTTATTGTATGCCATGAACATCGCAGTGTTCAGAAAGTCTATTATAACATATCCAGCCGATCACTGATGGCTTCGTCACACTTGCCGCTTCCTCCACCGGTTTGTAGTTCGGTCATGGCGTTCATCTCCAAACTATACAAGTTTCGAAACAAGGCAGTTTAGGCAACACTGAATACATAATGAATTAACCAACCTCAATACGATATATGACGGCAAAGGTCAAACTATAACGTATCTGCAAAAGGAATGGCTTTTCTTTATTTTTAACTGGAGATGAGACAACACAATCCAAAGAATCTTCTCTTTCTTCTTCTGACAAGTGGATAAGGTGTCAAGTTGAGGAGGCTACTGTCGTCTGTTGGTAAAGAACATAAATTTGTATTATTCATCAGTTTCCACAAATGGTTTTGTATGGGCCCTTAACATCTGATTTTGCATTCCATCCATATGGTTTATGGTTGAATCCCTGAAAACAAATTTTAAAAAATGCCTGGAAAGAAAATAAAACTTCCTAAATGGAGATCTTTTGGTCTCCATTTTAGCAGTTTTTATCATTGCTGGTCAATGGTTTCATCCAGAGCTTCCAGCTGAATCTTATTTTTGGGGAATTAGATGTACACCATGACAGAACCCCAGGATGGAGTACACAACAAGATGTGAATGGCCCCATAGTGTTAAGCCTTGTTAAGCTGTCATAACAAGACTACCCTCAAATGGTGGAAGCCATACAGCTCATACAGAATATTGCCAGCTGTAGAGCACCCATAGGTGTAGTGCCAAAAGTAACAAGCTGTGCAAACATGAATTCATCCCACCCTTGTAGGCAACAATGCAAGTTCCTCTTGTGGGTGAGGTTTTACACACAGGTTCCTACAGGAAATGGGGTGGTCCGACCATGGCTGGACCCTATAGCAGCTGCATTGTCTGTCTCTAGTTGCAGGACAGCTTTCCCATTACCAGTTTTCAAACCACTCAGTATTCCCACATGTTAGCACATTCTCTATATGGTTAGATTCACATCAAATTTTAGTATCCTATTAAAATATAAAAAATGGACATCAAACAACAAGTTCCCTATTATAAAGTATCCTGTTGCCGCAGACTTGCATTGTACGGACAAATAGATTTGTTGGGATCCTGTTGCTCAACATGCAGAAAAATGAGACAGTCTCTCTTTGTCATAATGATAAAATGCATCCTTAAGGAAGCTTCTGAGACGGAGAGAGACGGACACTATTAACCATGACGGAATACCGATTGAAAACATGGATTTGTTAACGTGATATGACCCTACTGGCCTTACTCCACCATAAAAAGACTTGTTCAAACTAAGGCCGCCTGCAGACGGCCGTGTCGGATCCGGCTGCGAGAATTCTAGCAGCGGGACCCGACCCGAGCATCTGCAGAGAGCAGCGTGACACTCACCTGCGCAGAGCGGAGCCGGCGGCCGGTGAGTGACGCAGAAATAGAGCATGCCGCGGTTTGTTTGCCACGCGGCCGTCTGCATAGGATTGCGTTTGTTAACGCAATCCTATGGCAGCTTCCAGGGGCAGAAATTCCACGGGAAGTCCCGCCGCGGAAATTCCGCCCGTCTGCTGGCGGCCTAAGGGTGACGACCCATGAGCGATTTTTTTCTGCTGCCAATTCGCTGCGTTTTTTTTTCTTCAGATGTCAATGGGACTTTCTAATTTTAAATTCACAACGCGGCAACTTGCGTTTTTGCTGTGTAGCGAATTTAACATTAGAAAGTCCCATTGACATCTGGAAGGAAAAAAACGCAGCAAATTCGCGGTGGAAAAAAAACCGCTAGTGGGTAGTCACCCTTATAATGGTTAATGTTATATAAACAGCTCACAACCATTTACCTTTTATTTTCACGTAACGTAAAACACCTTTTTGAGAAGTATGGGATCACTGAATTTTCTGGAGAAGCTACACTCAGATCACTCATTGCTATCTACTGAAAAACAGAGTTCGCAAAGGCTTTGTTCTTATCTGCGTTCCCTGTTGCCATTGTTCTGTTCTGTCATAGGATCAGAACAACGAGATATACAGAAGTGCAGAATCCAGCAAATGATGGATGGATTCCGAGTTGGATGGATTCCAATGACGACTATCAGCTCCACTGCGTTTCCATCATGTGTCCATCTCCGCTATTTTTTCTCATTTTTGATCAGATATGAATAGAACCTAAGAATGATGAACCTAGGACTGAATTAAATATCTTTTCATATGAAGTAAGGACTGACTCCTTGTCGGACAGTTTCATAAACTTTTATCTTGAGAACATCTCTAGCGTCACAATCCCTAAAAAATAGCTTACAATTGATAGAACGAACTATGATGAATTTCTATTGAACTTCTCTTAACCTACAATTAGTCCAATTAGTTATGAACAACAGCATGTATAATTGGCTGTCCATGTCACGCTGCTCTCATTTTGTAAAAAGAACATTAAAGATACACAGATGGTTATGTTCCCTGCACGGTATATTAGAGGGGCCACATAGAGTCTTGCAGCGGAGTCATCCTGGAATCAGTAACTTAAGGGGTTATCCAGGAAGCGACCAGCAGAATACACTGGGAGTGGAAGCACTGCTTTGACCCCTGTGCAGCCGCCGGCGTCCCTGTAAGTGCAAGTGCAGCTCTTACTGTAATCATTGTAATTGATTGCAATGATAGCTGTGCTTGCAATAACGAGAGCCAGCCACTCTGACCCCAGTGTATTCTGGTGGTCGCTTCCTGCGTAACCCCTTTAAGCATGCATCTACACTCTAGTAAGTATAAAATGGATAAGATGCTACATGCAGACGTGGCAATTATTAAAGGGGTTTCCCATGACTAAAAATTGTTTCACAACCGCTCTGTCCTTCCGCAGCCATGTCCTGGTCAGCAGCAACCAGGAAGGACAAAGTGGTTGTAAAGCAATTTATAAGTTGTGAGAAAATGCCTTTAACATGACTGATGTATTGTCATAATCAAATTAAGGGCTCATGCCCACAAATGTCGTGGGATACGCCCGTGGATTTACGCCCCGGGAGTACCACGATTAAAAGCAAAAAGTGCCTGATGGTGATCGCTGAATTCCGTGATCTCCATTAATGCTATATTAATGGAGACTTCCGTGGCAATTAGAAGATGCCGCTATATATCCACGGTAGAATTCCGCATGTGAGCATTGGCAGGCAGAAAGCTGTTAGGTTCAATGGAACCTAATAGCTACAGAATTCACGCACGGATTTCCTCCGCGGGAAGCACGGTAGGAATCCGTTCGTGGGCATTCACCCTTACCATACTGTAGTTATCATAATGTGTTAATGTCCAGTTAGCTACATCTGTAACATTTAGTTCCACTTTTTCCACCTGCAGGCTTTCTTAGCAAAACTGAAAAAAAACATTAAATTAAAGTAGGGGAGATGCAGCGGAAGTTATTCTCTGTTTCTGTCTCGCTTCGCTCTCCCCATACGGATAACATTGTCTCCAGATTTAGGAATCGTTAACATGGCGGGCACATTGTGATAACTCAATTTACAGCATTGTAGTACATTGTAGTTAGTTATCATAATGCGTTACATGTCGAGGTAACATCTACTACATTTGTACCTCATTCAGCAGAACATAATGAAATAGTGTAAGTATTATTGTAAGACTTACACTGTTGTTGCGGTCTGGCCCGGATCTGAGTCTGAGAGAGGCATGCAGCGCTTTTCCATGCTCACTCTATAGGCTAAGGCTCTGATTCTGGAGCAGCAGAAAATGAAAAGCCTGCTGACTGCAACTCCACCAATCAGCACTCTCACGGGAGAGGACAGGGGGTTGGAAGGAAAAAAAATTCCCCTGTCCATTAGCATTGTTCCCATCCAGGTTCCACCCTTGGCACTGGAGCTCCAGTGCCTATTGACACATAGGGCTTTTGTTCACATTGTGGGTGTCTGATCCAAGTCTGAGATGGGTACTTCCCTACAGACCATGTTAGGTCTTTTTTTTATTTTGCAAATGTTTTGCTTGTTTTATATCATCTTACTTATCTTTTTTTTTTTTACTTTTTGTTAGCGCTTTACTTTTTATATTAAAGCTTAAACCTTTAACAGGTTTGGTCCTTCTATGCTTTTATCAAAAAAAAAGTTTGGTCCTTTTAAATCCATAACCTTTTTTACAGTGCATTAATACTGTGACTGATTGAGAGCACTGCACGAGTGTTGGGTACCTATTGGCTCAACACTTGGTAGATGGTAGCAGCTAGTTGTGTATCTAGAGTGTGTGAACTGTGCTGGATGTGATGTACACTCCAACTCAGGGTTCTAGACTAAAGAAATGTACCTATGAGCCATTGGTTCCTAAGCTGAAAGCTTTAGGATCCACATTTTTAGTTGCCAAATTTCAAGCAAAATAAATAATTATTATTATATAATGTAATAATTAAAAAGACTTACTGTTTAAAGTGCCCACATCCCCATTACGTATAATTACCCCATTATAATTATATCCAGTCTGCCTGTACAGTATAATTACATCTCTGTCTCCTTCATACACAATATTAATACATCCCCCGTCCTCCGTACAACGTAATTATAACATTGCCCTCATTCAGTAGGATAAAATCCACTCCCCTTCACAATAGAATTGCATTCAAATGCTCCAATAATAAGCCATCAAGAGTCAATTCCAGTCATGTCTCTCCGTTCCACTAACGGGTCGCTCATCTCCTACTGTTCTATAACATGTCGCTCATTTCCCAACCCTGCCCAGATGTTAGTTCTTCAACTACTGGCAGGAAGCACCAGTGTCAGGGGGCAGGCCATAGATGTAGAAAATTCTCCCACATTACAGCCCGGTGAAAGAGCTAGTCACAAATGGCAACAAGATTGAAAAATCTTGTCTACATTTTCAACATCTTAGTCACATTAGCAACCATTTTGAAGCCCTGAGTGCAAAATTAATGCAGACTTAAGTGACTGAAAATAGATTAGCCCCTTACAATTGTATCTATGTCTCATGATCTGAGGATTTCTGTATGACATTACCAATGACTGTCTTTAGAATGCATGAACCATCTATGGAAAAGCTCCTCCTAGACACAGGGTTCAGGGTTTTTCTTGGTGAACTTACATTTCAATAGGATGTTGAAGAAATGCAGTAGTTCTGTGAATGAAGTACAGAGGAGATGAACTTACCTTGGTTTTTTAATGGCAAAGGCATGGTCTCCCTGAGTTTGCTTAAGAGGTTTTTCATTTCCCTCATGTCTCTGAAAAGAAAAAGCCACATCCTCAGTGCACAACTGTACTCAAATATGCTCAAAGTAGACAACTCTTAAATTCCCTAACCCTATGTATGATACAGAACATTTATGAAGACCCTCAGTGACCATGTGCCGATATTACAAAATGTGAGCAATTTGAATTATAGAATGAAAATGTACATAAGTAACATGTTCCATTCTTCACTGTTTTTAAGATTCCTGCTTGATGTGAGAAAATGAAAATTTCAAGATGTTTTCACACGGGTGAGTGAAAAACTGACCATTATACCTCCGATTTCACTGCAATTTTATTGCATGTAAGATGCGTTTCTGCGATAAAAACGTTATTTGCATCAGATTTACATGATTTACAATGGTAAATTGCATTAAAAACTGATCACGCGATGTTCGCCCATTGAATTCAATGGACCTGGCAATACAGCCGGCTCCATTGAAAGCAATGGGCTGCCGGCAAGCGCTATATTAATTTTCGGGGAAGGGCTACAAATATAAGTCCTTCCCTGAAAACCATCCAAAAAAGTGTAAAAAATAAAAAAAAATATATACTTACCTTTTTGCAGCTGGCGCAGATCAAACGCGTCCAGCCGGCTTTTCTCCTGAACTACTTTCGGTAGTATTCAGCAGGTGGGGATTTAAAATCCCCGCCTGCTGAATGGGCTGCCTCTGATTGGTCACAGCCCTCAGCCAATCAGAGGCAGCTCTCACTCACCCTGAATGGGTGAGTGAGTGCTGCCTCTGATTGGCTGAGCACTGTGACCAATCAGAGGCAGCTCTCAGCTATTGAATGACAGGAAACGTTCAAACGAAGGAATTTTAGCCATAACTACATACGCCTGTGTGAATGAGGCCTCAGCTACAGTGTAGGCTGTCTAGAAAATATTCTCTTAGGGCGGCTTCAGACGGGCATATGCGCTTTTGTGCGCCTCAGTGCAACGCATTTGCGCCATTAATGAGGCTCTTTTGCATGTGTTCATATGTGCGCGCAACACCTCCCTCCCATAATTAAAAAAGTTAATTGGCCTAATGCGATCCAGATGTGTTCTTTTCCTTGCGGTTTTGCACTGCATTTCGCACATCCCATTGAGCACGCATTTGAGCACCTTCCCTGCATTTCCACACGTGCAAAAAAGGCAATGCAATTGGACCCATTAATATTAATGGGCTCTACTCTTTGCTTATTGCACGCACAAATACGTCTGTATGAAGCCGCCCTCACCTACGCTGAAATCATGGCACAATCCCTCAGGACAAGGCTGTTTACGTTGCTGATATGTTTTCTATCTCACAGAGGATTGAGAAGACGGAATACATTGTGACCGACCCTCAGCTGTAAGAAGCAATAGGTCTGCAGGGGTCTTCAGCTTCGAGCTTTAAACAAGAATCTTTCTACTCACTAACGGCAAACTGAAATCTTCAAAATGGTGAAAAAATGTAATACAAACAGGAACATTTATTAGCTTATTTATGCCAGAATCGTGACCCGGAATAGGCGCAAATTTTGGCACCAGCCTCACTTATGTAAACTTTTTTCAACTTTTATTCTTTGTACACGGCCTCAACACCTTTCCAAAAAGTTGCAGATACCGGTCTTAGTAAATTTCCTCCAAAGTGTATCAGAAAGTTGTGAAGTATAATTATATTGTGCAGTGATTAAAGGGACAAGTTTTTCTTAATATAAGACCCCAGACATAATGCTTCGGCACTGGCAAACTGCTTCAGTCATGTTTCTCCATGCAAAACAAAATAACTTTTATTAAGGTGACCAGATTTTTCCAGGGTCAAAGCGGGACAAAGAGGTGTGGTCAGGGGCGGGGCTGATCACTACATATGATTTTACCTCCATCATTCTAAAAAAAACAGGGCTGGTTAAAAAAAAAAGGAGCAAATTCCGCAGCATTTCTGCATCCAAAAAAACAGTCAAAATACGTATCATTGCTGCAGATTTTGACTGGAAATCAGCCGCATACCCGCAGCTGATTTCATACTATTCGGCGCTCCCCCTCACTTGCTCCGAAGGCTTCCCGCTGTCAGCGTTTCCTGCCTTCCGGTTCCCAATGGCCTGTAGTGGCCTCACTTGACCAGCATTTCCTGAACAGCGGTGCTGCACCTGACCAGGCTGCAGGGAACCGGAAGCTAGGAAGCTTTGACAGCGGGGAGCCTTTGGAGGAGGCGAGAGGAGGCACACATAGTATGAAATTAGCTGCGGATATCTTTACCAAAGGTACAAATTTTGACAGTTTTTTGAAATACGTATTTGCTGCAGAAATTTCCGCTGCGGACATTCCGCATCATTTCTGCCTTGTGTAAACATACCCTAAGTCAGCTTGAGATACGCTGCCATGTGCAGAGTGGCCTCAGCAATAATAGTGACCTACGCAGTAGCTCCAGTAGAATAAGCGCCCCCCCCTATACCAGCCCCAGCAATAATAGTAACCCCCCCACAGTAGACCCAACAATAATAGTAACCCACAGTGACCCTAATAGTATTAGCGCTCCCCTATACCAGCCTCAGCAATAATAGTAACCCCCACAGTAGCCCCAATAGTATTATCGCTCCCCTTTACCAGTCCCAGTAGTAATAGTGAGCCCACAGTAGCCCCAGCAGTACTTGTGACCCTCCCACAGTAGCCCCAGCAAGAATATTGCCCCCCCCCCACACTAGCCCTAGCAATAAGTGACCCTCCATAGTAGCCCCAGCAATAATAGCAACCCCCACAGTAACTCCAGTATTAATAGTGACCCCCCCACAGTAGCCCCAGCAATAATAGTGACCCCCCACAGTAGCCCCAGCAATAATAGTGACCCTCCCACAGTTGCCCCAATAGTATTGCGCTCCCCTAAGGCCCATATACTTACCCTCCTACCAATCTTCACAGCGCCACTGCTCCTCTCAGCGCTGCCGGCGGAAGTGTGTGCTCCCCTTGCAGCGCCTCCTTCCCTCTCCTCTCTTGAGGAACAAAAAAAAGAGGTCGGGAGGAAGGGATGAAGATCCCGGATGCACACACTGCCGTCAGTGTGTGCATCCGGCCATGGCGCTGCAAAGTGATTACCAGCCAGGGAGGTGTGGGACCCCGGCTAGTAATCTCTTTAATGGTGACCCAATATCCCGAAAGCAGGACACATGTCCCAAAATTAGGACAAATGGCTGCCCGCTGGGGTCCCAGCGGAAGGCAGGACTATCCCGCCTAAATCAGGACTTCTGGTCAACTTACTTTTATTGTAGTGTCTGCAGCATGTAAATAGTCTCTCTGGCTGGAATCTTGTGCAGGCTCTATTTGGCTCCCTTCAAAGTCCCACAAGATCCAGCATGTACAAGACAAGAAGAGTGCACAACTGAGGGGGGCCGAACGGAGAATGCATGCGATTTCAGTATTGCTAGGGCTTACTTCACAAGCCTAGCCAGATGTGAAGACAACATGTGTCTAAAACAGTTAGCAAGTGCCATAGCAGCATATAGGACAAAAAAAAATGGTGACAACTTCTACTTAACTCCTTAAGGATGTAGACTTTTTTTTTCCATTTTCGATTTTTCCTCCCCAGTTTTGAAGTATCATAACTCTTTTATTTATCCATCCATGTAGCTATCTGGTAGTATGTAGTGTACCATATAATGCACTGCAAAAAATGTTAAAAATTCTAAGTGGAGGGAAATGGAAAAAAACCCCGCAATCCTTCTTTTGGGCGGATTTGTTTTACGGTGCGCACTGTAGCAAAAATGACAAAACTTTATTCTATGGGTCGGTAGGAATTAAAACAATACTAAATTTATATAGCTTTTTTTGCTGTACTACTTTGAAAAATTATTTCCTGCTGGCGTCTTCTGACAGCCATAAGTGTTTTATTTTTTTGTCGACATAGTTGTGCGAGGGCCCATTTTTTATGGGACGTCCTGTATTTTCTTTTGGTACAATTTTGGAGTACATACGACTTTTTGATTGCTTTTCATTACATTTTTTCTTGGAGATGGGGTGACCAAAAAAGTGCATCTGACATTGTGTTTTTTTTTCTGACGACGTTCACCGTGCAGGGTAAATAATGTGTTACTTTAAAGAAGTTCTGACATGAATAATGTTTTTATGCTTTAGCAGCCATTGTTCCCTGGTCTACCTAATGGACCCAGGGAACCCATGGTTTAATGGCTGCTAAAACATGAAAACCTCATACTTACCTTTTCTCCTGTTGTTGTTGACATTGGGGGGGGGTCATCTCCCGGCAGGCGCTGCTCTTCCTCTTCTTCCTCCACGAGCCGCGCTGCTCCGGGATCGCGCGCATGCGCAGTGGAGAGCTGCCCTCTGACAGGAGTCAGGACGGGCCGCGTCTCCACTGCGCACGCGCAGAATCTCGGAGTTCAGTGAGGACGGACAGGCCGCCCACAGCAAGCACTGCTTGTGACGTGCTTACTGTGGGCGGCCCGTCCGTTCACCTCGGAAGTGACTGACGGACAGAGCAGAGCCGGAGCGGTCATTTTGACCGCTCCTGCTCTGCTTCTACAAGCCACAGAAAAAGATGCCGGCTGGAGGGGACATGCCTGGCGATCGGACCTGGCCAGGCAAGGTGAATACAATTTTGTTTTTTTTAATGTCAGAACCCCTTTAATAGATCACTTTTCTGGATACAAAATATGTTTCAGGGTTTTTTTATTTGGATTTCTTTATTATAAATATGGGAAAGGTTATTTTTTAAATAATTAATAAAACTTTTTAAAACAGTTTTTTATATTGTTTTAGTCCCTCTAGGGGACATGAACTTGTGATGCTTTGCTCACTCTTGCTGTACGATGGAATACCATAGGATTATATTATACCGCAATCTGACAGGCAATCTTACAAGCCACACAACAGGCATGGCTTAATAGGCAATCTGTTATGGTAGTCGTGGTGGCTTTCAGAAGGCCCCCAACTGCCATGGCAACCGTATGGCACCCAGCGATCTCATCGTGGGGAGCCATTCAAGACATTTAAATTCCGCTTTCAGACTTGATCGACTCCTGATCCCCCTCCATACGAACTCTGACCTAACTGCACATCATTGAATGTTGAGGGGTTAAGCTTTATTTCCAGAAGACTGCATAGCCCCTTAAGACGTTGCATAGGGATATAATATAGGTTGGTGCTCCAGTCAGTACTCCAGATGCGGCCAGGATATATTTGAATTGGAACTAAATAAGGTTACTTTCACAGGGCATTTGAATCTGTTTGACCTATGCATTAGGAAGGCTTCCGGTACATATGTTTAACAGATCCATAGTCATTCATTCACCAGATGGAGACCTATCTGGACTCTGTTCAGCTGGCCTCCATGTTTTCTGGATGGAATAGCATAGCACACTATTGCATCCAGATGGGTACTGTAAAAAAAGGCATCTGTTAAAGGCATACCATAATGTTCTCTGGGTGACATGCAACTGTATGGCATCCGTCACAAGCATTGATTTAACTTACTGTAACTTTTTGATAACTTTTTATGACGCACCTGTTAAACAGATACCACTATAGGTATTGAATTTGTTAAGACTTGTCGTTTAACCAAAGGTTACAATGGCATTCATTTAATGGCTACATTTTTTTACAGGATGCCAATACAGTGTAAGGGTGATGGATGCCACTATTAGGCATCATCCATACTTGGAATCCCCACCAACCAGTTGATTCCCAGCATTACTTTCAATTCAGACAATGCTGGAAGCAGATAGCACTGTTAACAATGCAGCAGCTCAGTTTAGTATCATAGGCACAACTCCCGTTTAATTCAGTGGGTACTGTGCCTGCAATACCAAACCAGGCCACTGCAATACAGACAGCAGTATCTGCTTCCAGCACTGATCGCATTTACCCCCACCGATCGACTATTGATGACCTACCCTGAGGATAAGTCATCGATAGTAAAAGTCCTGGAGAATCCCTTTAATTGCTGCCCAATAGCCCCTGACCAGTCACAGTCACTAGTATCACCACCACTGCTACTTTCCTACTCGGCCGCCAGTGTGCTTCTCGTATAGTATACAGTATAGTATATGATGGGGCATGCCCATTTTTTTTCGTTGCAGGATTTGTGCTGTATTTACCTTTCTGTGTTCTCAATGTCTGTGGAAACCTGCCAACAGTGTTGGACGTCCACTGGTGATGAAGATGTGTCTTCTAGGATTGGAACTTCCGAGCTCTCGTCTGTCTTGTAGTCTATGATCTTTGGACCCGCACAATGCTCTCTTCCTGTAGGATAGGAACACAGAAGAGGTCAGGCTTTGTAAAAAATGTATTTAGTACATTGCATGACAAATTTTATAATGTTTTGCGCATACCCTAAACTTTTATATTGCCTTAAAACTCTTTAATAGAAAACTATTTTTTATTTAACCCCTTAATGATACAAGGCGTACATTTACATCCTGTGCATTTGGGGTTTGTATGGAGGGGGATTGGGAGCCAGTCCCGCTCCCTATAATCTGGGTGTTTCTCACAGCTGACACCCACCTGCAACATCCATGATCAGCTTTAACAATGACCACGGCTGTTAACCCTGTAAATGCTGCTGTCAGTTCTGCATTGAGATCGCGAGGTGCCGTTCCATTGCCATAGCAGCCTGGAGCCTTCTCATGGCCCCCAATGCTGCCATGGTTGATTGCCTATCGAGTTATGTGTGTGGCGGGGCTTGAAAAACTGCGTGTCAGATCGCTGTATAATATAACACTATGATATTACATTATACTGCAGGGGCAATCAAAACGATTGCAAGTTCAAGTCCCCTGTAGGGACCAAAAATAAATGTAAAAATTAGTAAAGAAAAGTTTTATTTATTATCAAAAAAATAAAAAGGCATTAAAAGTTTTAAAAACTGCCCTTTTCCTATATTTACAGTGAAAAAAATCAAAACAAAAAACATATTTGTTATAGCTGCATCCATGGTGATGGAAAAATAAAAAAGTTATGGCGGTCAGAAGATACTTTATTTTTTAAAAGCAGTACAACGAAAAAAAATTTGGTATTGTCATAATTGTGCTGACTCATGAAATAAAGTTGTCGTGTTATTTTTGATGCAGTGTGTACACAATAAAAACAAGATTCCCCTTCCCCCATTTATCCCATTTCACTCCACTAAGAAATCTTTAAAAGCTTTTTAGTACATTAAATAATACTATGGAATAACACAACTCGCCCCGCAAAAACAAGCGTCAGACATCTACTCCGATGGGTAAATAAAGTTATGATTTTTTGAAAGGGGGGAGAAAAAAACGCAAATGAAAAAAAGGGCCGTGTCCTTCAGGGGTTAAATAAGTTTTAAAACTTTACACATGGCCATTCTTAGGGCTCAGGCACACGGCCTCCACATTGCACTGAGTGGTAATACAAGTGTATGGGCACTTACTTTACATCTGTATACGACTGCCTGTCCACGGGCGTTGCGAAATCCCGCGGCGAATCTTCACCGCGGGAGCCGGAGCAAGTAGGCGGATCTCCAAGGTCAGCCTATCTGACAGGTAGGTTGACCGGGGAAAATCGTGGCAATTCGCAGCATGTTGCAAATTGCTGACCGTGAGCGGAGGATCGCTATGATTTTCCGCTCGTGGACAGGGGGAAGCACTTTCCATAGTAACGCTATGGGAAGCTTGCATTGCGTTCCCCGTGGCCAGATTAGCGCCGTGGGGAACGCAATTTAAAAATGCCCGTGGACAGGCAGCCTACCTCAAATTTCATATGCAGGCCCACATTTTTTTTTACAGAGATGGATGGCACACAGGCACCTTGGCACTGTGTTTTTTTCATGTTGGTAGCACGTTACATTTTGTCTGAATACATTTTACCACATGTGTATTTACTTAATGCATTTCATAAAGTTTTAAAAGCCATTAATTATTTAACAGACGTATGCTTATATGATAGCCAATGTGATAAGTAGGAAAAGTGAAACTTTGTTTATCTAAAATAACATTTTTGTGCTAGCCACTAGGGGTCTCACTTCCTTAAAATTTGCTGTTCACTGCCTCTTTCTGCTGTCTTTAGTAACAGAAACACCAAGATGGGTTACAGGAATGTTAGGGGGAAATCTTTGCTTGCTGCTGTCTTATGCTGCTCATTGAAGTTTATAGAAAGGAGAGTGGAGGAGGAAGAAGCTGCTGGAGGAGGACACAGAGACTCAGATAGCGACATGGTTGCAACGTTTAGTTAATTTTCTATTTGACTCCAGCACAGGATTCACATCTATACTGTTCAGTACTACTGTATAATGTCCTCCATGCTGCTTAGTTCTCAACATTTTACATTAAATGAAATGGATAAATATATTTACATCAATCCTCAGAAGAGACAGAGGTACACCCTCTATGTCAGGTCTTATTAAGCTTACCTCTAGGCTTTCACCAACAGTCAACATCTTAGCCAGTTGAGACATGTACAGTTACAATCAAAATATTCAACCCCCAAAGTAAGTTACGTTTAATTGCCAAATTTTAAATTTTCAACTGTTTGCAAAAAAAACAATAAAACAAGAACAATTTAAATAGCTTAACTCAGCTAATACAGATTTAAAAAAAAAAAGGTTTCTTCAAATTCAACATAAAATGCGACTTCTTAATGACAATTGCAGTCACAGAATTTTTCACAACCTAAACAGAATCTCTCATAAGAAGTTGTCACAAGCACACCTGATACAAGTAATCAAGGGCTTTATTAGTTCCATCAGGTGTGTTTGAAATAAAACACATGGCTGAATGTTAGAAATATGGCTAAGTCAAGAGAGTGGTCCAAAAAGTTAAGGAAATAGGTAATTGCCTTGCACAAACAAGAAAAATGATACAGAAGGATAACAAAGGCACTCAACGTTCCTAGAGATACAGTTGGAAGCATCCCTGATGAGGCACTAAGGTTATTGCTTGCATAGTAAGACGCATACTAAACGCTGAAGATCTTCATGCCCAAACTTCAAGACAGACAGCTCTATTGACTCAAAAGCACAAGAAAAGTCAGCTTCAATATGCTCAAAATGATATACATAAGCCATATAAGTTTTGGGAGTCTGTTCTGTGGAGCGCCGAAACACACTTGGAACTTTTCAAGCCTATGGATCAGCAGTAGAGGAGAAAAATTAAGCATAAGCTGAAAAGAACCCCCTGCCTACAGTGAAGCATGACGATGGAGGTGATGCTCTGGGGCTGCTTTGCTTCGTCTGACACTGGAAACCTGTGTATAGAGGGCAAGATGGATTCTATCAAGTACAGTATCAGGAAATCCTAGGAGAAAACGTCCTGCCTTCTAAGACCCACTAACACTAGGACACTCTCAGAAGTTGGTGTCTGGCTATGCATCATGTTTGCAGCAGCATATAGCAGCAAAAAGTGCTCCATTAAGTACTAAAGACACTTGTCATGATAGGGTCAAATAATTCTGAGACGGCAAAAGTCATTAAAAGTGACCTTTTGTGGTGAATTAGGAGAAACCACTTGTTATATTCGATGTATTGAGCTTATTGAATTGTTCTTGTTTGTTTCTTTACTTAATAGTTTCCTTATAACACTAATGGGAATTACCTTTCCGCTGGTGCTGAAGGGAGCCGAGAAGACACATGGATTTCAGCATTTCGGTTGTATACATTTCTAGGCAGCACTGTAGCTGAATGTAAAGTCGGCAGATTTCAGGGTGAATCTCCCCATCTTCTGCTCTAGAAAGGAGAAAATATAAAGAAAGCTGAAGTAAAGCAGCGCACACAGTCTTTCATACATCTGCTGCGGGAGGAATTTGGTCAGTGAAGACAACGGAGCAGCGAACATGCCACTGTGTGACTAATGAGGTTCTGCTGTATTTACTCTAACTGTCTCTGCTTACAGTAGAAGTCATTTCAACGGGATGCAGGTATACAGAAATGGAATAACTGGGATGTAAGACTGCAGCAGAGCTGCTACTTCTCTCATATAGACATAGGAGTAGAAGGACTAGAGGGTTCCGGTCTGTGAATGTAAGCACTAGTAAGGAGTAAGGCTTTGCTCACACGGCTGTTACACATTTCCGATGTTCGGCAACAGGGGAACTGCTGGCGCTATTGTTTTTTTTTTTCCTTCTTTTTTTTCTCTCTCTACCTTTTGAAGTATTTCTTGCTATGGCTTTTGGGTGATGAGACGCTTTTCACTATACCAGTTGTGTCCGATAATCCATTGTTTGGACAGTTCTGTTGGGATTGACTGCTAAAGTTATCTTGGACTCTGATTTCGCTGATGTTTTACTGATATATTGTGATTTTTCTTCCTGTTCTCAACAATTTCATGTTTGTTGGTTACTTTGTTTATTGCAAAAGCCTTTAACGTTCCAGGACATACATTTATGTGCTGGAGGTCTGGGGTTTGTATGGAGGGGAATCGGGGGCCGATGCCTGCTCACATCAGCTCCGATCAGCAGAGTCGCTTATTGCAGCTGTCAACCCTTTAAATGCTCCGATCGATGATCAATGGTACCGAATGATCACCCGCTAAGAGATTGTGGGGTGACGTTTGGTTGCCACGGCAGCTGGGGGCCTTCTGAAAGCCCCCAGGGCTGTCACTGCAGATTAAGTCATGCCTGTGATGTGCATCCAGTTCAGCCTATTACCCCCCAATGTTGATGCAGAGGAAGGCAAAAAAAACCCAATGAGATAGAAGCCAATTTTCCCCATTTATGTCGCATTGCTTGATTGCCTGTTACAATTCGGTGTTAAATCATACTGCAGGAGCGATCAAAGCATCACAAGTTCTTGCCCCATATGAGGAATTAAAAAAAAAATGTAAAAGTCAGTTTAAAAAGTTTTATGATTTATTAAAAAAAATAAAGGGTCACCCCGTCTCCAAGAAAAAATGCAATAAAAAGCGATCAAAAAGTCATATGTAGTGTATTCACTGTGTGTATTCCCCAAAACATAACTTTTAATAAACGATACTTAAAAACCCTATGGTGCCTCACTGACACAACATCACATACAAGAACGAACATACAAGACCCAACATGAGCCCAAAGTTGAGCCAATAATGGAATTTCTATGAGAAAGCCCTATAATTAGTAGTAACCAACGAGGGAGCCGGTAATGCCTTATGTTAATGACTACCAATGGAGTAAAGTAATGCTGAGTACTAAATGCTACTTATTCTAGATAAGGTCGAGTGGATTAGTACCGACTGACCGTGGTTTAGGGCTAGTGGCCAAATGATGGTCAATAACTCATAGATTTCACAAGTGCATAAGGATAGTTATTCTGGGAAAATGCCCTGCTTAGAAGTAGATAGATGACTAATAACAATGTTGTACAGGAAAACCTGGACAACGGTAAAGATAGGTTCTCAAATACTAATTGGCTCAACGCATTTCTGTCAAGTGCTGACTCATCAGGAACCTTATTATCAAATAATTGTCATCTCAGGGATGGGTATAGTGACCCGTACAAATAACGAATATGTTGGTATGAGGCTGCCGTATCCTTAGGGTTGGAGGTATGCAACAGTCCCAAAGTAATGGTCCGATAGCAACCGTGAGGTGGCCCTTAGACTGTGCACCCTTGCCTTCTCTTTCCTTAGTAATAACGGATAGAAACCAGGAAGGTAAACCAGAGAGCATGCGGATAAGAGCAATAGTAGTACAGTAATACACACAGTGAATATTTTCAAAAATTTTGGTTCTTTCCGTATTCCTCTGCCTCTGTGATTTTTTAGTCATATGTAGTGTAGAAACTAAAGGAAGACCTGCAAAAATTGAGCCCTCACACAACTATGTCAACGGAAAAATAAAAAAGCTATAGTTGTCAAACGATGGCGGCAGAAAATAATTACGTTTTTTTTGAATGATGTTTTATATTTTAAAAGTACTACAGCAAATTTGCTATCATAGTAATCGTACTGCAGAATAACGTTAATATGCCATTTCACTCCAATTAAAAATTTTTTAATGTTTTTCAGTACAATATAATAGCACTATTGAAAAATACAACTCATGCCGCAAAAACAAGCCCTCATATAGCAACACTGATGGATAAATAAAAGAGATATGATTTTTTTTTTTAAACTGGGGAGGAAAAAACAAAAATGAAAAAAAAAAAGAGGGCCACATCCTTTGGGCTTATTCACATGAGCGTAAATCGGCTGGCGCTTTCACAGGCCCCCTCTCATTGCAAACAGCTGGAGGGGAGGAAAGAGAAAGAGAGAAGGGGGAGGGAGTTTAGCAATCACGCTGCAATACTCCCTTTCACCTCCCTTCTCCAGCCGCTGTCATTGGCTCCCAAAGAAGTCTATGCAGCGGCCAACATATTCCGGCCAGAAAGATAGTTCCAGGACTATCTTTCCTGCCCGGCATAAAAGCGCCCGGCGCTATATTAGCCGGCCAGGCACTTTTACGCCACGGGAATATGTCTGTATGATCTGATGCATTGGCTGTGAAAACGGCGGCCGATATACGCTCGTGTGAATAAGCCCTAAGTGTGGATCCATGTCAAAATGAATTACATTTTAATTTAATAATTAATAGTTAATAATTGTACATTATACGATCCAAGACAGAATGTATCACTCTGATCTATGGGGGCTGAACCTGTATGTGTACAGTAAAATAGTGTTTGAAGGTGAACATGTTTTAGGGAAATTATACAAAAAAACAGGATTGTCCTAGAAAAATCACTAACATTTCTGTTCCATGAATGATGCGTAATATAACTATAGCCACTAGGTGGCAGTCCTTCCCTTCTACAGTTTTTTACTTCTATTACCGGTATGTGCAACTTTTTAAACTACTAGTTTTTTTTTTCTCGGATGTTGACAGGGGCGCTTAGAGACTTTTTTTCTCATACATTAATTGTGTACCTTTGTATATTATCACTGATATATACAGGGTTATTACAAATAATCTTCCCGATTTGACAATTTTAGACTGGTTTCACGTCTGCATTGAACAACCGCTATAAGAGAACCGGCTTAAAATACTGGAAGAAAAAGCCCTGCATTCAACGCTTTTTCTCCAGTCTAAATGTCAGGCAGCTGGGCGGAAAGCGGACGGACGCCATTATAGTCAACAAAACAAGAAAGTGGAACCCCATAGTCATCGGGATGTGAGACAATGTGGCTTCCAACGAAAATAGGAGAGCGTTTTTCGGTCCTTGGTTTTCACGCCTGCAGTCTGTTATTAGTGTGCAACGTCATATTCAGATATAGTTTGGTGAAGATCCACCCAGCGGGCGAACTGTTCGTTAGTGGTACTCCGATCATAAGGAAAAAGGTTGCATCTGTAATCGAGACTCATCCGTCCGTCTACCAGTAAGCGTGGGAGCAGCAGAGCGTCCGTGTAAGTCTCACACAAAGTCCTCAGAAATTCACCATCAGAGCAAGCAGAGAAGTGGACATCTCGCCGCAAACTGTGTGGGAGGTTCTGCGCAATTGTTTATGACATTATCTCTACTGACTACAGCTGTTACCGGCCCTGAAACCCAACAAAGCGAGGAGACGTTCTGTCTGTGAGAGTATACAACCTGTAATGGAAAACGATGGTCTCATGGGGTCTTTAGTGTTTAGTAATGAAGACGCCTTCCACCTTTCGGGCAACAAACGTAATGTCAGAATCTGGTAGGGAAAACCCACCTGTCTATGTAGAACGTATACGCGACTCCCCCAAGGTGAAGATGTTTTGCGCTATAACCCGTAGGAAAGTGTCCGGACCCTTCTTTTCCCATTAGGAAACAGGGATTTCGTACCTGAACGTCTTCCTTGGCCGCAACATTCCCCGAACCTTACACCTTGTGATGCTTTTCTCTGGGGGAGTATAAGCGTCTACATGCCCCCCTTACCACCCACAATGCATGATACATGAGTACGTATTACATGTATGGCAGGAACTTGACTACAGGACAAAGGGTCACATAGATCACCTCTGAAATGGAAAACATTTTTCATGTTGTAAAACAAACTTTTTTTGAGTTTCTGAATAATGTAATACAATGTAATATCATGTCGTATATGCTTTAACCCCTTGAGTGGCGGGTTTCTTACCACCCTCTCAGACCCACCAGGGCAGGTTTTTTAAATGGGCCAATCATTTAATTTCAACTCATTTTCCAGGCGCGTTCCAAGAGCCATAACTTTTTCATTTTTCCATTGACACGACCATATGAGGGCTTGTTTTTTGCGGGACAAGTTGTACTTTTTGATGGCATCATTTTGGGGTATATATAATGGATTGCATAACTTTTGTCAAAAAAGTTGCATGGAGATTGGGGAAAAAAAAAGAAATCTGCCATTTGTTTTTTCAGTTTCATTTTTACGCCGTTCAGTGTGCGGAATAAAAAATTTGTGATAACATTATTCTCTGAGTCACACGATTCCGGCGATACCAAGTTTATACAGCTTTTTTATGTTTTGCTATTTTTGTACATTTAAAACATGTTTTTTTCTTAAAGGTTTGCTTTTGTGTCGCCACATTTCGCGGTAAATTGTGATTTTGCACGATCACGATTTTAACATTACAAGTCCCATAGACCCCTGCAGAAAAAAACCCGCGAATTTCGCAGTGAAAAAAAACCCTAAGGGTTTTTATTTTGCGGGATGAGTTGAACTTTTTATTAGTACCATTTATTGATATGTGCAGAATTTTGATCACTTTCTATTCCGTTTTTTTGTATGGTGAGAAAAGCCAAATTAGCTATTTTTGCCATATTTTCCTTCCCCCCCCCCCCCCATGCTGTGCACCCTGCTGGTTAACCTCCTTCCACTCCAGGACATACATTTACATCCTGCAGCATCGCGGTATGTATGAATGTATGAAATAAGGGGCAGCATCATTAAGGGGTTAAATAATGTACTAACTTCCTTCTCTGGGTCATTACGCCGCAGGGATACCACATGTGTAATTTTGTTTTTAATTTTTTACAAAGTAAAGGGAGAAAGGTGTTTTTATTTTTTAACTATTTTTTTTTTTTTTTTACTTTTTTGTTCTTTTAGGGGACTTCCACAGAGACCCATCAGGACCCCCTGATCACATTGCGGGGGTCCGATGGTGTCAGCCCTTTACATGCTGCGGTCACATAGACCACGGCATGTAAAGAGTTAAACAGCAGAGATCGGAGGTTTTCTCCATTCTCTGCTGTGTAAGAGCTGGTGCCCGGCTTTCCTCTGACAGCCGAGCACCAGCTCTCCCTGCCACAGGGACCATCCACCGGCTTCTGACAAGCCGATGGTCTCCATGGCAACCTATAAACAAAGCAGTGCAGGAGTTTGAAAAAAGAAACGGGTAGTTGTCGGCAGATCTGCTCTATCTTCCTGCTTCTTTTTTCAAAGTCCTACACACTGTTCTGTATGGGACTGTGCAGGTAGAGCACACTGTCACAGCTTATGGCATTGTGCTCTGCAGATCCCATAGTGAAACGTAGCCCAGAACTCTTCGGGGCTATATCACTATGGGCAGTGGAGCTCATCCTGGAAAATTGTGTGCCACTGAAGAGGTTAAATGTAGCTCCACCTTTGACTAACACTAGTTATGCACAGCCTGTATTTACGGAATCTAAACTCTATCATTGTAACATATCCTCATTATTTTTCTTGCCCTTTTTAATTTAGAATAGATACATTTCCTGCTGAGAGGAGGAAAAGACAGAGCAACCTTGAGTTGGTGCCTGGAAGTTTGAGATTTAGAGAGGTATTCCGGGCACAGACTAAAATTTTAAAATGTAAAAGTACATCGTCACTATATGTCATTTTGTAGTAGGGTCACTGGAGCTGGTCTAGCTACTGTATTCATGTTCTATCTGTCATGTGACGCTCCAACTGAAAAATATCTCCACTTCCTTTGACATCTTGTCCACAATTGCTACTTGCTCCCCTGTCCATACTCTCCCTCATCCTGTGAGCAGTGCATGATGGGAGGACAGGAGTGGAAGCTCCGTGCTGTATTGCTCTTGTACAGTTCAGAGTGCTGGACGGTCCTGTCTGTCGACTTCAGCGGCTTTCTCTGGCTCTGAGTCGGGGGGGGGGAGGTTAGTGCTGGTAAGTTGTAGGACCTGTGAGCTCGGGGCGGAGCTAAAGCGCTGGCCGGGAGACAAGCTATATGCATGCTGTTGCTGTGTTTACTGTGGAAGTGATGCATGTAAACACAGCAACAGGCACATCGGTGGCTGCACAGGGCAAAGAAGAGAATCCAGATCGGCAGATAAAAGATATAGATTACTGCTACTTAGCTGTACCTCCTAGATTTTTGCATTTTCAGAATTATTATTTCATGCTGCTTTAAGATAACTCAATGTCTGGAGCAGAAAGTAAAGGTAGAGTTGTAATGGAGATGCTGCCAACCAGGTGAACGCCTTGCCCTATAGGATTGGCATGGAACATAGTGTAAAACTATCATAAAGCCTACTATACGGAGGGATCCTCCAATCAAGAAGCTCTAAAACAATGAGTGAAGACTGATAACTTTATTGTTTAAAACATCAGCAAAGAAACGTGTTTCAAGGCCAAGGACCCTTCCACATGAGCCAACGGATGTCCTCTCCAACTGGTACTGAAGGCAATACCATTATGGCTATGCCATAACTACAGTCCACACTGTCTGCATCCCAGCTTGACTGAGGAAGAGCCCTTCTTGCCTCAAAACACGTTTCTCTGCTGGTGCTTTATACAATGAAGTTAGCATTCTTCACTCATTGGTTTAGAGTTTCTTCATTGGAGGGTCGTGCCGTGTACTTGGCTTTTTATGGTTGTTCTGTGCATTACCTTTTTTCCAGTCTGTCTTGTGCTCATTACTAAGCCCTGCAAGAGTCTCTTTAGATGATAGGGTTCATTTTATTTCTTTTGTCCATGGTTTCACGAGTGTCTGTATTCCTTCCATTGCCTTAAATTGTAAAGTGCTATAGAATATGCTGCCGCCATACTGTATATATATCTAAAGGATAATACTTTTTCTAGACAGTACAAATGTAGTAAAGTTTAACTTGACTGCAATAACTTTCTGTGACAAGTTATCTTATCTTTAGGGCGGTTTCAGACGACCATAAGCGCAACTACACTCACCGGTACAGAGCGTAGTTGTGCGTGAACGAGGGAAATTTCTTCCTCTTTGCCAGCCGTTCAAACTCTGCGCCGGAGTACGAAAAAAATTGCAGGAAGATAGGTGCTGCCCAATCTTTCCGCACAATGTATTTACTACCTGCGGGAAAGATAGGGCAAGTTCTATCTTTTCTCGGCCAAAACAGCTAGTGAAAATGAACCCACTGAAATCTATAGAAATTAGTGTTTGTGTTTTGTCCCGTTATGCGGCCGTGATTCTCAAGGCACAAACACATTCACGCGTTTTTGCCCTAATGGCGTTTTCCACGCATCACCGGCTGTCAGTGCCAGGTTACAGCGGGGTAGGGGCGGAAGCCGCTGCTCTGACTCTTGTATAGGGGCCAGTGCTTGTATTTGCAGGTGCAGCTCTTGTTGAAATCAGTGGGAGCTATGCTTGAAATTTCAGGCTAGAGTCCCATTAATTTCAAAGAGAGCTGCGCCTACAATTATGAGCACCAGCCCCTACACACAGGTCGGAGCACCGGTCCACTGTAGCCTGGCACTGACAGCTAGCGCTGCCTAGAAAACGCCTTTAAGCCACTGAAAAAGCGATTGTTATCTCAACACAACAATGGCCATTGAAAAGCAATTGAAAGTGAACATAAACTGAGTCACAGAACATTACCCTATGAATCCAGCCTTGCTTTATTTAACATAACGGTTATTTAAGATGGAAATAGACATATAGGTTTCCTTTATTCCACAATTGCTTGTTCTCCTAACAGAGCCATACATGAGTGATTACAGCTCTCTGTGTATAACAATGTGATTTCTCTTATAGAGGTTGTCCCTTCTTGACAATCCCCCCTTGTAATGAAGTATTTCCAAGCTCTGTGCAGCTTCTACAAGGAAAGTATAGTCTTATATGAAGAACCAGTCAAATTAAGGGTCTCTGCAGAGGCTCATACAAGAGAACAGATAGGACATCCCTTTCAAGTGTAACTTCTTTTCATCCATCTCTTTAAAGCAGTCCTTCCCAACTAGAGTTCCAGAGAAAACCGCACATAAGAGTCTGAGACGTGTTGCAGCTTTGTACATGGATTCTCCCTATTGATGATATAATTGGATTTAACTTTCTGAAGCTGATGCTGGAATATACAAGTTTGCTTTACTGCTTGAACGCCTGGAACCAACCTGGTGACTCATTTTCCATGCAAGGCATTGGATTGCAATAGAGGGAAATACCTGCATTTTGTATTGGCAATGAGCTGATTCTTTTGTTCTATTACTTGTATCTATTTCTTGGAACCTGTCAGGGGTCCTCAGACAACAGCAGCAGGAAGAACTGTCACTTTTACAGTACGGGGGAGCAATGTCTTCCCGTTTAAAGAAACTTGCCAATACACAGTGGACTAGAATAGGGCTAAGCAAGAATTAGGGAATTCTGTAGCAGCCCGAACACCAAGCTTCTTAGAGGTAGTAACAGAAGTATTGGTTCCCCAGAAGTGATACCGTTACTAATAGCAGGAATTCTCAAACTTTTAACCTGCTGTTTGGATGCTATGTAAATGTTCTCAAAGCTCATTCATTGAAATGGATCAGTTAACCTCATTGCTCAGCCAAATCACTTAGGGAGGAGTTCTTCATTGGCTAGCCTGCCTTTAAGTATCCCTTGCCTCTGCAGTGTGGTTGCTGGTGATAGTGTGTGTATTTCTATCTAGTATTCCTTATTTAAAGGAGTTTTGTCACATCTCAAAATTGCTTCACAACCACTGTATCCTTTTTGGTTACTGCTAGCCAGGACATGTGACTGCTGCAGCCAATCATTGGCTGTAAAAGGTTAGTACTGTGGTCAGTGATTGGCTGCAGAAGTCACATGGTTGTAAAACAATTAAGTTGTGGGAAAACACCTTTACGTTCCAGTACCTTGCTCCAGTTTTCTTTGTTGTCGTCAGTGTAGTATTTGTCACTATGGTTTTGTCTATTTTAGTCTTGGTCTACTAGTGTTGCGGTTCTTCTCAGCTCATTCCGTGTTTTAATCTGCCTAGCTTTGGTTCATTATTCAGCTTGTTTATTTGGCTCCTTATCTGGGTCCTAATGCCCTTTTGTTCTGAGGGATAATGTTTTAGATCGGGTTGCCAAAAAGGATAAATGAATACTGTTTAGGGACAGTGGTGATCGGTGTTAGGGTTAGTGTCAGGCAGAGATTAGGGAAATACATAGAGAGCATTAACGATTAGAGATGAGCGAATCTATTCGGCCATGCCCCTTTTTCACCCGAGCGCCTCGATTTTCGCCACGCCTCCCCCCGCCCCCCCGAATCTTTTCACCCAAGTGCGGAAGTACTCGAAAATCGCGGTGCTCGATCGAGTAATTACTCGAAACGAGTATATTCGCTCATCTCTCTTAACGATATAATTCCTCTAGTTGTTGCTCCTGTTCCATACCATCTGTTTTCGTCTTTAATGTCAGTTAAATTATCTTCATCATCCTCATCATTCGCTGCCCCTGTCATATAATAATGATTCCTTAGTTTTGTTTTATGCTTTCACTGTGTTGATACATGCTTCATATCTATGATTCTTGTGATGCCACTTCCGCATCACAGGACCAGTGGTGCTGCACTCATCAGAGGCCGCTGAGTGCCTGGTGAAAGAAGTGCTTACAACACGCAGACTTCAGAGGTGAGGGGGCGTGTGATATTTTATTAAATCAGCAGTGGAACAGTAGCGAGTTTAGAGTCAAAATCTCCACCAATGATGTGGACTTTGACACTGCTTGTATATGGAAATGTTGCCGAATTTTGTGAAGCATTTCCACTATGGGCGCCTGCACACGAGCGGAAATTCCGCGGCAGTATTTCCGCCGCTGCAAGCTTGCATAGGATTGCGTTAACATACGCAATCCTATGCAGACGGCCGCAGTTTGGCCGCGCGTAATCTCGCGCGGCAAACAAACCGCGGCATGTCCTATTTCTGAAACGTCACTCACCCGCCGCCGGCCCCCGGTCTGCGCATGCGCCGGCTGCCCGGCAGCTGACACATCAAACAGCCGGAGCCGCGGGAAAGTACACGCAGGTGCTCGGGTCGGGTCCCGCAGCGAGAATCCTCGCGGTTGGATCCGACCCGCCAGTCTGCAGGCGGCCTATGTGTAAATATACCCTGAAGGGGTTTTCTGGATATTTACTACTATCCTCAGGATAGGTCATTGATTGATCAGTGTGGGTCCACAGCTCAGTGTTCCTGCTGATCCTCCAGCAGCTTTCAGTGCAGGGGAGCCAGATGTTTTCACTGGTGGTCAGAGCTGGAAGTGTAATAGAAGGCATCACTCCCATTAATTTCACAGCTTTTCTGAAGCATTCATCTTCATCTTTGGCTGCTGGGAGCCAAATAGTATTATAGTTTATACTGCAATTATAAGGAAATTGTATTGTGTTCTACTCTGAGAAACTGTAATATGCCATGTTAGAAACTATTAATTAGAGTGCTATATGTTATCAACTTTATCTGTAAAAACTTGCAAAAAAAGTAAGTGAACCCTTTGGAATTACCTGGATTTCTGCATTGATTATTAATAAAATGTTGTCTGATTGTTATCTAAGTCACCCGTACGCACTGTATATACGCATGAAAGAAGATTTGAACTGATTAGAGATGAGCGAGTATACTCGCTAAGGCTAACTACTCGAGAGAGTAGTGCCTTAGCCGAGTATCCTCCCGCTCGTCTCTAAAGATTCGGGGGCCCGGTGGCGGGCGGGGAGCGGTGGGGGAGAGCGGGGAGGAACGTAGGGGAGATCTCTCTCTCCCTCTCCCCCCCCCCCCCCATTCCCCCCTGCTCACCGCCGCAACTCACCTGTCACCCGCGCCGGCAGCCGAATCTTTAGAGACGAATGGGAGGATACTCGGCTAAGGCACTACTCGCTCGAGTAATGTGCCTTAGCAAGTATACTCGCTCATCTCTAGAACCGATCTTTATTCCTATATTTCCAACCATTCACACAGGTAGCTGCTGTTTATATGCAAAAAAATACGCAGAAGCGATGAAAACCAGTGATAACTGTAAACTGCTCAAATGACCATTAACCCTTTCCAATCCAATTTGTATTCTGGTTTTCCTAGGGGCTTACTCTTTTTCTGCCATTATACAATGGCGTTATCTGCTCACTAAAGCCAGTACTGCATGAGGTAACACGTTCTATAGGCTCCTACAGCAGAGAGGCTGGCAACATACAGTAAGAGACCCCCGACGGACGTCTTCCAACATCAAAGCTGTACAGCCTTAAATCATAATGTCTTCAGACGTCAGACAGTGGATTGGAAAGGATTAATGCCTAATTACAGCAAGCTGTCTTTTCCCAGCATTGTACGCAGGGCAACTCCCTCCCCCTCTCTTTTTTCCAGCTGCCATAGACGTCTATGAGAGCTTTCTGCGTAATACGTCAAAAGATATATAAAAAAGGCGACTGAAAATGGTCGAGTACGTGCTATTTTCCCGTTGCGATTTTTTTTTTAACATGTCAAAAATCATTCATCTGAATGAACACTTTGAAATCCAATACTTTGTATTGTCGCGTTTTTTGGGCGATTTTTTTTTCCGCAGCAAAATACCTGCATAAATACGGTCTGGTAAATAAGCCCTTATAGACGCAAAACACAATCTAACGAAGGGCTCCTTCACTCAAACATATGCTTTTTTGCACACAAATCAAGATATTGTACTGTAGATTTTGCGCACGCAGGGCATGTTCATTTACACGCGGCAGACGAACACTCCCCGATTTAATTGGCTATTTAGCCTAATGAGTTCCAGATGTTTGTTTTTTTCATGGAATCGCGGATCTTATTGCACATTGCATAGGCATTTGCGCACCTCCCACATATGTCTATGGGAAACTTTGATGCAAAAATACGCAGAAAGATAGATGATGTCCTATTTTTTTGCGTGTGTGCAAAAATTACACACACAGTACGCAAAGGTTAGAATTCATTGATTTCAATGGGTTCGTTCCAAGTCTTTTTTTGCGCAAACATTTCTCGTGCATTAAAAAAAAACAAGACCTGCGCTATTTTTCCGCACCCAAAGTCCCCATGGAAGTCAACAGCAATACACTGCACATTTACGTGAAAAAAAGAACACATCAGGACATCATTAAATAGTCATTTAAATCGGGGCGTGTTCGTCTGCCGCGCAAATGTACATGCTTTGTGTGTGCAAAAAGAACATTAAAATACGTTGTACTGAGGCATGCGCAAAAACACAGACGCCTGTCTGATGGAGCCCTTAGTGAGTAAACATCCATTGTGCAGGGAGAAAAGGTAAATGAAATTCTGTGCAATATCGCTATTGTGACCAGGGGATTTTTGAGTGCTAGCGATGCTTTTTCTTGTGAAAAATCCAGCATCATGCGAAAGACAATAGGAGTTTCTAATGTTAAAAACGCATGTCACGAAAATCGCAAGTTTGTGCGTTGCGATAAAAATGGAGGCTTCATGGAAAAACATGGGAGATAAAAAGATAAATAAAAAAAAAACACGCGAAACGCAGAAAGATAGGGCAGGCAGCGATTTCCAAACCTCACAACATCGCAGGACAGAAAACATCGCAGATGGGAATGAAACCATTGAAAAGCACGGGTTCCATATTTCTGCATTTTCTCGCTCAATCGCATCGCTTAAGAACCGTGGGATTTTCTCGCAGGTGTGAAGGCACCATTACACAAAACGACCTTTGTTTAAAATATCATTCGGACAAGCGAAAAGGAACGATAATCTGTCAGTGTAAACACAGCCAACGAGCAAACAATACAGCGATCACTTTTCACTCATTTTATGCAATCAGCATTGGCTCAATCACTAATCGTTCGGTTTAAGCAACGCTCGTTCAGTCGTTCTCATCCACTTATACAGAGAATTTGAAAGACTTAAGGATATCTCGTTTCAGCGAGCCGGTATAAACCCCATTAATTACTGCCTCTTTCACCTAAATCATGTTTTACTAGACCGGTATTCTGGCTCGCCAGTATGATGATGCGAACAGTCCTGTCAGCCTTTTCAGGTAATCCACCGCCTCTAGCTTCTTTAACTGCAATAGCCACAGTTAAACTATAAAATAATAGCTACTTGCAGCCACCACTAGGTGGAGCTGCAAACATCTTAAAGAACTTAATAGTAAAATGAAAGCATTTGGAATTCTATTTAACCCCTTAAGGCCTTAGTCAGACGGGCGTTTTTTGCCGCGATTTGCGCATGCGCATGCGTCCGGCGATTTTATAAAACCATTGCTTTGCAATGGTATCGGACACGTGAGCGCTTTTTATGCGCTCGTCCGATAAATTATAGAACAGAAATCGCAGATCGCACCTATCCGCGATCTGCGATTCCTGTTCTCTTCTCTATATGCGCTCAATGGGGCCGGCGGCAGCAGCGCCGACCCCATTGAGAACATATAGAAGACAAATCATTCTTCTCTGCCACAGCTGTAACAGCTGTGGCAGAGAAGAACGATGTTTGCCCATTGAATTCAATGGAGCCGGCAATACAACCGCCTCCATTGAATGCAATGGGCTGCCGGCGAGCGCAGGATGAATTGTCGGGAAGGGCTTAAATATATAAGCCCTTCCCTGCAATTCATCCAGAAAAGTGTTAAAATAAAAAATATATACATACTCACCTGCTCCCGGCAGCCGGAGTTCTGTGCGGCCGTACTGCAGTGGGTGTGAAGGGGGTGTGAGTCAGACCTGTCCCCTGATTGGCTCAGCGCTGAGCCAATCAGGGGGCAGGTCTGACTCACACCCCCTTCACACCCACTGCAGGCCGGCCGCGCGGAACTCCGGCTGCCGGGAGCAGGTAAGTATATATATATTCTTTATTTTAACACTTTTCTGGATGAATTGCAGGGAAGGGCTTATATATTTAAGCCCTTCCCGACAATTCATCCCACACTCGCCCGCAGCGCATTGCTTTCAATGGAGCGGGCTGTATTGCCGCTCCATTGAATGCAATGCGCTGGACAGCTCCGGCCCGTTTCTAATGAAACGCGGCTAGGAGCGGATTTTCGGGCGATTTTCGGGCACCGGTCAAGCGATTTGCGGATGCGCATCCGTCATGCGATCCGCAAATCGCGCGAAAAAACGCCCGTCTGACTAAGGCCTAAGGACGCAGCTGTTTTGTTTTTCCTTTTTATTTTTCCTCCTCACTTCTGAAAAATCATAAATCTTTTATTTTACACTAATTAATGTACCATATAATGTACTGAAAAATGTTTAAAAATTTCTAAGTGGAGTAAAATTGAAAAAAGAAAACAAAACGCAGTCCCACCATCTGGGGGGATGATCTCGTTTTTTTAGCATGCACATTGACATGTTAACTCTATCGATGGGTCAGTAGTATGATTACGACAATACCAAATTTATATAGTACTTTTTGCTGTCCTACTTTTAAAAAAATAACATATCTTTGGGGGGAAAAAAATATTTTCTGATGCCATCTTCTGACAGCCATAACGTTTTTATTATTCCGTTGTCATAGTTAAGTGAGGGCTCTTTTTTTGGAGGATGTCCTATAGTTTCTTCTGATTTTAGAGTTCCTGTGACTTTTGGATCGCTTATTATAAAAATTTTTCTTGAAGACGGGTGACCAAAAACACAATTCTGACTTTATGTATTTTTTTTCTGATGATGTTCATCGTGCGGGGTAAATAATGTGTTACTCTGATTGATCAGACTATGATTGACACAGCGATAGTATGGGAAAGGGTTTTTTTAAACTGTTACTTCCTTTTATTTTTTTCAATAATTAGTAAAACATATTTAATTTTTTTTGTCCCCATAGAGGACTTGAAATTGCAATTGCTTGATCGCTCATAGTATTGAGTTATACCGCATTCTGACAGGCAGTCTATCAAGCCACATCACAAGCATGACTTGATCAGCCATGGCATCCCTGGGGGCCTTCAGAAGGCCCCTGACTGCCATGGCAACCAAACGGCACCCCGCCATTTGGTAATTATTTACTATGCTGAGGGATTATGAGGTTTTTGAAATAGCTGAAAACAGCATTGTGACAGATTCCCCCCACAGAAAGGAATGGGGGCAATACAACAAACATCACTTCGTTGTCCATTTGACAAGGTCTTCATTCTTTTATTTTATGCTTGGAGTACAGAATAAGGCCTCAGTCGGACAGGCGTTTTTTCGCGCGTTTTGCGCATGCGCATGCGTTTCGCACATATATAGAACCAATAGTTCGCTATGATATCGGTCACATGTCCGCTTTTGCGAAAAATTATAGGACACGACGATTCGCAAATTGCGCCTATCTGCGTTTGCCGTTTTATGTGCGCACCAAAATCATTTTTTTCGCCGGTCAGACGAAGTTTCATGCGCATTTTGATGCGCACGGCGATTTTTCTCCGGTTAGACGGGCGTTTTGCAGCGACGATAAACGCGGGTAGGTGCAGATTTTTCCCGCGATTTTTCGCCTCCGGTCACGCGATTTGCGCATGCGCATCCGACATGCGATGCGCAAAACGCGCGAAAAAACGCCCGTCTGACTGAGGCCTAACATGGTCAACTATGCTATTCTAGGTTCCAAATATAACAGAAATAAACAAGTTTAATTTCACTAATGGTGACCGCTTCACTAATGACACTAATGGTTTTGTTTGTTTCCATTTTGGGGGCTTCTGTCACAATGCTGTTTTTGGCAACTGTGAAAGAACCCCAGACATAATCCAACAGTGTAATCCAAAACGCTGTCAGAACACTCACTTATCCACCTCCCTTTCCCCTACCCGATCCGCCTTCTCTTATCTACTGAAACAGTAATGATATCCCAAGAATAGGACATGTAACCACTGCAGCCAATCACTGCGAGAAAACGCTGCTGTAAATAAATTTAGAAAATGGCAGTAATCTAAAAAAGTTATTGTATGGCGATTAAAGTGACGCTCCAGTCAGGAGCTCAAAATTGATATTTAAAGGGGTTGTCCCGCGGCAGCAAGTGGGGTTATACACTTCTGTATGGCCATATTAATGCACTTTGTAATGTACATTGTGCATTAATTATGAGCCATACAGAAGTTATAAAAAGTTTTATACTTACCTGCTCCGTTGCTGGCGTCCTCGTCTCCATGGTTGCCGTCTAATTTTCGCCGTCTAAAATGGCCTAATGGCCAAATTAGACGCGCTTGCGCAGTCCAGGTCTTCTCCTGTTCTCTATGGGGCTCCGTGTAGCTCCGTGTAGCTCCGCCCCGTCACGTGCCGATTCCAGCTAATCAGGAGGCTGGAATCGGCAATGGACCGCACAGAAGAGCTGCGGTCCACGGAGGAAGAAGATCCCGGCGGCCATCTTCACCGGTAAGTATAGAAGTCACTGGAGCGCGGGGATTAAGGTAAGCGCTCCGGTAAACTTTCTTTAGGTCCCTGCATCGGGGTTGTCTCGCGCCGAAAGGGGGGGGGGGGGGGTTGAAAAAAAAAAAAACCCGTTTCGGCGCGGGACAACCCCTTTAAGTCAGTCCCTATAGGGACGATTACCTGCTATTCATTTTTCCTCAGATTTTCCTGCTTGATTGCTTTTAACTAATTTCTGTTAGGGTAGAGTTGTGATCTGTGACTATAGTGCCTAGTCTAAAGTAGTCTGGGACACACCCCTGTCACATCATTGGTTCAGGCTGTAGAGGAGGTAGACAAGTCCCAATGATGAGACAGGGGGAATGTCCCAGACTATTTCAGATTAAGGACTGTAACTATGGTCATAAAACACAGCTCTGTCCTAACAGAGCTGTGATAAAAAGCAAGCAAAGACTAAGTTCTGAGGAAAAAAAAAAACAGGCAATCATCTCTTGTAAGAACTGATTAATATATTAAATTTGAGCTCCTGACTGGAGCGTCACTTTAAAAGGGTTTTCCGATAACTACTGATGACCTTATCCTCCCTCTAACTTCAATGGGAGAGAGCTGCAATACCAAAACCGGGCCACTGCTCAGCAGAAGGCTTTATCAGTTTTCTGGCCATTTGACAGCAGCATCTGATCAGCAGATTGCAGGGTGCGCCCCTACCCATCTGCTATTTATGACTGTAAAAGTATTCAATTATAGTGTATGCAGTAAAGTTAAACAAAGTTAAAGTTCCATCTCCCATCACAGATCTGATCCGTGAGGGGAGCTGGAACAACTCACCTCCGCCCTCCGCAATGACCCGTGGCTTTCTGGTCCTGCAAGGACCTGACTGAGTCTTCTGAGCACGTAAAATGTCAGGCGCATGCGCAGAAGGCTGGACAGCCTGGGAAATTTAAACTCTCCCTGCTTTTGGCTAGCATGAGGCCTAAGTACCTAAGGTCCCCAGATTTATTAGCAGACCTTACCCTGGCTTCTGCGCATGCACCCGTTGGCAAAATGGCAGATGCATGCGCAAAAGCCGAGCATTGCCGGGGTAATTTAAAATCTCCCTGACCTTGGCTACCGAACATAGCCAAGAGCCTGGAGATTTCCTAGAGGGCCGCGATACGCGGTCCTTGGTCACTTGATCGTCGTTATCCTTTGGATAACGGCAATCATATAAAAATAAAAAAAATTTAAAAAACTTCTGTGTTTCACCTGCCGTCATGGATCCGATCCATGAGGGGAGGTGAAATTACTTACCTAAGGCCCCTGGATTTGTCCCTCCTTGGGATCTTCTGCGCATGCGCCTGTCGGCAAAATGGCCGACACAAGTGCAGAAGCCGGGGGGAGGGGGGATCTGGGAAATTTAAAATCTCCTTGCTCCTAAAGGTAGCTAAGAGTCTGGAGCAGTGACCAAGGGCCAGGGTGAGCAGTCCCCGGTCACGTGATTGCCTTTATCTAATGGATAAATTAGATAACAAGTTGAAGTTTAATCTCCTCTCACTGATGCGATCAGAATTATATAATCCACTCACAGAAAAGAGAACGCAGCATGTTCTTTTTTACCGCGGATATCTGCAATTCATAGCCCATTGTGCTCTATGGTCGTAGATATACCCGCAGCCCATACGCAACTACATAGTGTACGGGCTGCGAGTATCCATGTCATAGCTAAGTGACGGCGTAGGCAATAGAAACAAAAAAGGTGTACTGCACATGACTTGCCTGTGTGAGTACGCAGATATGTGCGGTACATTACTCAGCCGTACGTAGGGCCACGGCCGGCTCACAGCTGGGGTTCCGCCACTGGATGCTCGTTTTGGTTTGGGCCATGTTGTGCATACAGACAGAAAATTAGGGCCACAACAGGTAGGTTTCTGAACAAGGGACAAACAGGGGAGTCCATTTTGGGGTGAAAGTCTTCATTCTTATGTGTGCTGTACAAAAAAACTCATCTAAAAATGACACAATTGCCCAAAAAATGAAACTTTTAATTTTTTTCGTTCTTCTTTGCTTAGATTCAATCAAAACTGTGGGGTCGAAATACACAGCACACTCCTAGATGAATTTGTTAAGAGGTCTAGTTTTTAAAATTGAGTCATTTGTGGGGGTTCTCTGTTGTTCTGGTGGCTCAAAGGCTCTACCAGTGTGCTATGGGGACTGGAATAACTTTAAGCTAAATGTCTGTTCTGAAAGCCACCAGCTGTTCCTTTCATTTTTGGCCCCGTTTTGCATACAGACATAAGATAAGGGCCACAATGGGTATGTTTTTGAACACAGAACAAACATGGGTATCTATTTTGGGCAGCAACTCCTCATTTTCATGTAGACTATACAAAAAAAAAAGTCTTTGAAATGACATAGTTGCAAAAATATTAAATAAATAAATTGCATTAACTCCTGAAAAGAAACTGTGGGATCAAAATACTCATGACACCCCTCAGTGAATACATTAGGATGTGTATTATTTTTAAAAAGGGTCATTTATGGGGTGTAGCAACCCGGGGATCATTCGCTCACATCACAGGTAGACACCAATGGGTTACACTCCAAATTCTGATTTATTTTCACTTTCACAGCAATATCATCTTGCTTCAGCACACCACTTCATCAAATAAACTTAAATGTCCTTTTGTTTCATAAAGTTCAATAAACAGTCCAACTGTGGTTCTCACCCACTCTCCAGGGCAGCTTCACCCAGTTGTCTTCAGCTCAGGACTCACTCTGCTTTCCTCAGGAAGGTTTCACCCCAACTTTCCTGAGGCACACAAATAGTCTCTCTGGCGTCCAGGTCTCTCTCCAGACCTCTTGCTCCCAGTCCAGGCCTACCCCTGGATCTGTCTCGGGCTCTCACAGCCCAGGTCCCTCTCACTGGACCTGTCTCTGGCTTGCAGCCCACTTCACCTCTGACTGTAGCAGGAATGCACACCTATATCCCACTTCCTGAGCACACCTGTGGGTGTTTTCCTTTGTCTCAGGCACCAGACTGCCTGTCTGTTGCCCCCTACAAGCCATTCTCTGTAGTGCACCTCTACAGGGCGTATCTATCATTCTGAGGGCGCATTCAGACGACCATATATCGGCCGCCGGCCGATATACGGCATCTCTCTCTGCAGGGGGTGGAGGCTGGAAGAGCCGGGAGCAGTGCTCCGAGCTCTCACCCCCCCCTTTGCCTCCTCTCCACCCCCCCCCCTGCACTATTTTCAATAGGGAGAGGCGGGACCGGGGCGGGGCTAATTCCCAGAACAAAATTACTTGGATATGCAAAACCTTTACTGAGTTATTCTATGCTAAAGGGACACATGCCAGATTTCCAAAATTTGGCCTGGTCATTAAGGCAAAACAGGCTTGGTCACTAAGGAGTTAAACTATAAAACTTTTTGCATTGCAACAGTAAAACAGAATAGTTTGGAATCATCACCTTACTGCCTCTCATTGTTTTCTCCACTGATGCATCGTAATAATAATTAGGCATACTGATTGATAAGGTTATGATACCCTTGGAGTGTCACCTAAATTAAGTGATTACTTTAACATACCCTATCTAAAGGATAAAGCATTAATAGATTTCGCCTGGAAAACTCCTTTGATGAAAAATTGATCCCAATTTGCGCAAATGATCAACAGGTAGGGATCATTTGTGCAAAACTTTAACTAAAATCTAGTAGAACTGACTTTATGAATACAGTTAGTTTATTATTTGTGGTCCTAAAAGTAAAAAATAGCTCTGCTACATCTATATATTGCAGTAACTAGATGCATGCCTTTTGCTCATACGCTTCGCTTTGTGTTAATTGAGATATTCTACTCTATTGCTCTGCGTGCCTTATGATTTTTTTCCCTCCTGCATGAAAGCCTTACGGAAAACTGCCAAGTCATCTTAATTATAGAGAGTCAGCAATATTATTTTTAATTTATTTATTTTTTTAATGTAGCTTTGAATAAATCTTCATGTTTTATTGTTAACTGGGGGCTTAAACTGGTCTCATGAGTCATCGGAAAGAATATTTTCTTCGCTGAAAAGAGATCAAAGAGCTAATGAATATTCTGCCATTCATTTAGTTACGCATTAAGAAGGAGTAAAAAAATAACTTAAGAGATGAAAGTATTAAATAAAACAGTATCAGCCGTATCTGCGGGCAATAACAGCGAAGCTAGGAGAGGAATCAAACTACCGCTGTACCTAAACATTGACAAGTATCATGAGATGGGTACGGAGTGAGCACATTGATTTGTAGGGCATGGAGAAGAGGACCTATCACCTGCGGGTTGGAATTCTAAATTAACGAGCTACTGTATGTACTGGAGGAAGTGAAAGGCACAAACATTATTTCATATAGTCTTGGATTTCACACCACATTTTATAAGCGCTTCCCATTATTTCCCTATAGCTTGAGCGAGGATGGACAGAATACTGCAAACATTAGGGGCCAATCTGTCCCCTCCAGAAGCCTGTTTAAGGGCTCCTTCACACATGTGTATTTGTGCACGCAAAATTTGATATCATTGGGTTCATACACATTTTCCATTTTCGAACGGATATTTCTTGCATGCGCCAAAAAATAGGACCTGTTCTATGTCTGTGCATATTTGTGTATCAAGGGTCCTTATAGAAGTCCAGGGGAGGTGCACAAATGCGTAATATGCTGCACAGTTCCATGAAAAAAAGAACACATCTGAACCTCATTAGACTAAATAGCCATTTAAATCTGGGCGTGGTTATCTGCTGCATGCGAATGAATAAGCCCTGCATGCGCAAAATACAGTAAAATGCAGGGACACATGCTCAAGTCAACCTTGGTTATAGCACAAATATGTTGCGCTGAAGCGCACACATTTGCGCATATGCCCGATTGAGGGAGCCCTAATAAACATTTCTGCTGCATTTTATTCCGCAGCGTGTGAACACACCCTAAGGGCTATTTCCCGCGAGCGTATATCGGCCGCCGTTTTCAATGCATCAGATCACATGGCCGTACTCCCGCGGCGTAAAAACACCTGGCCAGGCCAATATAGCGCCGGGGCGGAAACATAGTCCTCGAACTACCTTTCCAGACGGAATATGTCAGCCGCTGCATGGGCTCTTATGGGAGCGAATGACAGCAGCCGGAGAAGGGAGGTGGGATAGAGTATAGCTGCATGACTGCTAAACTCCCTCCCCCTTCTGTCCTCCTCTCTCCTCCCCTCAGGCTGTTTGCAATGGGAGGGGGCAGGAACCCATTGAGGGCTGCGGACAAGGGGTGGGGAGGGGAGCTTAGCTCCCCCCTCTCCCATTGCAAACAGCTGGAGGGGAGGAGAGACAAGGTGAATCGGCGAGGGGGAAGAAAGGGGGAGACAGCTAAGCTGTTTCTCCACGCCCAACGGCATTGCGGCCTCGGCGTATATGCGCTAGGGCTGTGCTGTCTTAACGGGCGCAGAAATGTTAGATTTGTGCGCCCAGTCACAGGTTTTTATCGTGCCAGTGGGTGCACGTAAAAATGCCTACAGCTGTGTGACAGGGCCATAAGGGCTTATTTACACAAGTATATATCGGCCATGCTTTCACGCCATTATACGGTTATATATTGGTTTACAATGCATCAGTTCAGATGGGTGTATTCCAGCGGTGTAAAGATAGCGCATACGGTGTGCATTTCGGCCGGGCACTTTTATACCTGTGGCGTCTCCCATAGGCTCCTATGGGAGACTATAGTGGCTGCCGGAGACGGGAGGTGGGAGGACATGCTGCTAAACTCCCACCGCCTTCCCTCCTCCTCTCCGCCCCTTGCCGGCTGTTTGCAATAGGAGGGGGCGGGAGCTATTTGCCACAAACCCCGCCCACCTAGGACATACATATATGTCTTATGGGGCCCTATGGGATTAAGCAGACTGTATATGTGTCGTCCACAGGCTGCACTTCCTATTGCAGCTCACTTGAATGGAGCTGAGTTGTAACACCAGACACAACATATGGACAAAAAGTGTCTTGTTTGTGGAACAGAGTAACCATGTTTTTCTAATGTTATACAACCCGTTTACTGGTTGGGAGAAACAGTCCTGTAAGGCCACGAGCGCATGTGTATTTCCGTGCGCCACATTTTCGCAGAATGGGCATTGTATATTTGCGTGCGCAAAAAAACCCCACACAACTATTCATTCAAACGGGCACTTAAGTTACTTAATTCAATATGTGCTATTTCCGAGTGCAAATCTGTAGGAAAATAGAGCATGTTGCTATTTTTTTTTTGGTGCACAAAAGCGTGCGCCACCACATCTGTGTGAATAAGCCCTAACGTATAACATACAAGCTTCCCATTAAGCCTCCTCCTGCAGCATCTTCTTATCAGACGTCTAAGTTGCTTATTTCTCTCGCCCCAGGATACAAGACAAAGCTGCTGTATACATACAATTGCATCCCATGCAGAGAGAACAGCAAAACTGTGTCATATCCCAAGGCAAGAAAATACAAACTGCCTGCTGATGTGAATACTGTACATTGTTGGAAATCAAAGAAGCCGAAAAGAATAAAAAAGACGGAATTATCCTCATCACAAGGCAGATGGTCTATTTTATATATTTATATTTACTAGTCTGACAACAAGCGAGAACACGCTGACACGGGGCACATTAAAATTCAGCGCAAAACATGCACATTAAATGTGGATCTGCATCTTTTCAATAAGTTTAATTTTCTTTTGTTTAATAAAAAGCAGAATTTAGCCATAAAACCAACATATTAAAGAGTCATAAAACCTATTCATCAGTATGGAGCGCCAACAAGGGGGTACGTAACGTAGAGGCTGCCTGTTTGTTTTGTGGCTGCTTATGGCGCCCTGAGCTCCATTGCAGGCTGGTCTTGTAGGGGTGATCACGCACCCCCGTCAGTTTTTTTTTTAAAGACCGAAAATGGCGCCTATGGCTTTTTTTGGATCTACGTATGACACTTTTTATCCCAAGATACAGAGATTGCTGAAAGGCAAAAAAGTCAATCGCAAAGACCTCACACCTGCAGGAATTAAAGGGGTTGTGCCAAGTTATCAAGTTTTCTCCTATTAACAGGTTAGGGGATAATTCTATGATTGGCGGGGGTTAGACAGTTGGGAACGCCACCAATTCTAAGAACGGGGGTCCTCAAGGTGCCAGCATGAATGGAAGGGAAGTTGCGCATATCAATGGGAGCATCAGAAATTACTAAATACAAATGCTTGGCAATCTCTAGAGCTCCCACTTAAATAAATGAAGCAGCAGTATGCATGTGTGACCTCCAGTTGATTCATGCAGAGACCTTTGGGCCCCATGTTCTTGGGATCAGTTGGAGTCCCAACGATCATAAAGTAATCCCCTTTCCTGTGAATAAGGAGCACTTTTATTATTTGGCATAACCACTTTAAACCCCATATAAACAATAAGACAATCGCGAGTTCAAGTCTAAATAAAAATGCAAGAAACTACCTAAAATAAAAATGTATTATTAGAAAAAAATAGATATTAGTTATTAAAAAACCTTTTCCAAATTGCATAAAAAAATTATAAAAATAAAAAATTGATATTGTGTCCATAAAAATCCAGAGTATTAAAATATCACATTATTAATCCAGAATTGTCAATGCCATTGGGAAAAAAACCTGATTAAAAAGCAAATGGTACCAATAAAAGCTACAGTGCACTTCTCAAAAAATAGCCCTCACACTAATATTGGGGGGCAGAAGATGTTGTCAGAAAGCAAAATTTCAGGAATTTTAAGTAGTATAATGTAAAAAAAATTAAAATTTGTATCACCGCAATCATACTACTGCGTTTTCCTGAAAATAAGACCTACTCCAAAAATTATCCCTAGCCTGATTTTTCCGATTATCAGAAAGGCTTGAAATATTAGAACTACTCAGAAAATAAGCCCTAGGAAAAAAAGTCAATAGGAATTATTGCATTACCCAGCAGATTCGGTCCAGATTCTTCCCACTGCTCTCCAATGTCCCAGCGCAGTTCCCGCAATACTTTGCTGCCTACACAAGATAACTTCCTGGTTACGGGATAGATAAATCCCACCTCCATGAAGCGATGGCTGTGATTGGTTCTTCAAGCATTGCATTAATTGGCTGAGCAGTGGTCAAAGAACCAATCACAGCCATTGCTTCAAGGAGGCGGAATTTATTATTTGGTTGAGGTGCTTCAATTCATAAATCCCGCCTCCACAAAGCGACGGCCGTGATTTTCTGTGATTGTCTGAGCAGCGCTCGAAGGACCAATCACAGTGCTCGAAGGACTATGGCTTAGCCAACTCATAAATCCCGCCTTCATGATGAGATGGCTGTGATTGGCTCTTCGAGTGCCGCGGCTCAGCCAATCAATGCAGCACTCGAAGAACCAATCACAGCCATCACTTCATGGAGGTGGGATTTATGAATCCTGTAACCAGGAAGTGATACTGTGTGAGCCGCCGAGGACTGCTGTAACGTGTCAGGGCCTTGGAGAGCAGTGGGAAGGACCTGGACCATGCCTGCTGGGTGAGTAAAATAAGACATTCCTCGAAAATAAACCTTAGCACCTCTTTTGGTGGGGGAAAATTGATATAAGACCCAGTCTTATTTTCGGGGAAACATGGTTACCTAGAGAGTAAAGTTATAATGTGATTTTTACTGCACTGTGATCACCGTAAAAGCAACCCCGCTTCCATAAATGGTGGAATTCATTTTCTTTTCCATTTCACCCCAATTGTAAAATTTTAAAAGTTTTCCAATACATTTTATTGTACGAAAAATGAAACTGCTGAAAAATACAACTAGTGCCACAAAAAACACGCCCCCATATAGATGTGTAACCGGAAAATACAATAGTTTTGATTTTTTTGACAGTGGTGATTGAAAAATGGAAATATAAAACGGACTGAAGCAGGAAGGGGTTAAGAACGGAAATTAACTTTTGACATTTCAAGCAGTTATCCAGGCAAGCTAATTTGAGCTGCTCCGCCTCTCATACAAACATAAAGCAAAGTATATTCACCTCACCCAATACCTCTCTGCTCCCATTCCGATGGTGCTGGTCCTGCTTCCTACACTAGTGATGATACAGGGACATGTGACTGCTGTAGCTAATAGTTGGCCCAAGTGAGCCAATGAATGGCTGCAGCGTCACAAGTCTCTGTCGTCGTTAATGTCATCATTAGATACAGTAGGGAGCAGAAGGGACCAAACACCACCGGAGCAGACTTCTTTCATTTCTGTAAAGCTGGCTGTGCAGTTTTCTAAATTTTGCATGCCTGGATGGCCCCTTTAACTCAAGACTAGTCAAGCACAGATAAATAAATTAAGCTTATTAAGATAGAAAATGATGATCAAAAATCTAAATGAAACGAAGTTTATACATCCAATGTATTTTATCATTGAACTAAATATTCAGTAGTCAATGAGCCTTTTCCTTACAGTTCTCGACTGATCTGGGCAGTTTACTCGGCAAAGATGGACAAATGTTTGGTTATTTTTAGACTGATGAGACGGCCTGCTGTCACCTAAATGTTTAAATCTAACGTTTTTATTTTCCAAGTAGATTCATGATACTAAATCAGAATTGCCATACATGGTAAATAGCCCTCAGCTGTTATTACGGGAACTACAATGGACGTAAAATTCCAGATATTTTATATGGTGTAAAACTCCTAGCATCATGGCACCTAGGATGTGAGCACTGATGACAGGAAAACGGGTGGGGACGCTTTAGCCTCCTGTGTTTTCCTGGTCATCAATAGTATTTTGCCCGACCATTATTTACTAAAAGAGTTTTCTGGTACTAGAATATCGATGGCCGATCAGCTGTTTGAAGAGGCTGCAACATTCACGTGAGCGCCGTGGTCTCTTCTCAGGCCAACGACGTCATGTTCCTTCATCAAGTGGCCTTTCAGCAGCTCAGCCTCATTCAAATTTATGGGATTGAGCTGCTATAGCAGGCTATGAAATGTATGGTATGTAATGAAAAGGTTCGCCAGAGCACTGTGGCCTCTTCAAACATCTGATCAGCGGCCGGTGTTCCCCCACCAATCTCGTATTGATGACCTATCCAGAGCATAGGTCATCAATATTCAACTTCCGAAAAACGCCTTAAATACAATCTTAGTATTGTACCCCTAGTTTAACAGAACATATTCCAGATGTATCAACTCTTCTAATGATTCTACTAACCAAACTTAAAGAACATTAGGTTTATGTTCACTTTAGTAGAACCGCGTGATGTCCTGGTGCTGCATTGGGAAAGTGGACAGTTAAACGGGTCATCCGGTTACTTTTTGAAAATCTAATTTCAGTTGCAGCTGTATAAAAATAACAAGTACAGCAGTAATTACCCGTTCTCAGCCTGATGAACCGTTTAATCGTTTTCCCAATCTTTGTTGAAAGTAGAAGTCAGTTGACTGCCGCCTGCCAATCAGAGGCTGTGACATCACCGCCCGTTTTCCTGGCATCAGTGCTAACCTCCTGGTAGTTCAGAATGGTGATCATGGCCTCTGATTGGCAAGCAGTGGTCACCTGGCTTCCACCGTTAACAGATACTGGGAGAACCACGGTGCTTCAACGCTTGATCGCCAGGGCTGAAGATGAGTAAATACTGCTGTATTTGTTATTTTCACACATCTACACCTGATATTACATTTTCAAAAAGTAACTGGACAACCCTTTAAGTATGGGTACATTAGCTTGGAGCATTATACTCTATATATCTTGAATGAAGTCTAGAGAAGCATTTGAAGCCGACTGAGTAAATGACTTCCTGCCTTTCCTCTATTACACTTGTCTGATTACGGTAATACAGAATGGCACTTGTACCGCTCAGTGTTTGGTCTGTTAAACAAGAACAGTCTCATTTAAATACATTCTCCGTAGACCTTTCTTACTAAATCTCGACTGAAGGAGAACATATACACTGGGAGAATAGGCATTGTCTTAAGATTTGTAAGCAATTTGGTGTCCCTTCTATACTATTGCTGTACTAACAAGATAAACGCGGTGAGAATAAAATAGTTCGTTGTTTTAACCCTTTCCTTATTTTGTAAATAACTTAAAAAAACACTCTGTAAGAAGGCAGTCATGTTTTATAATACCATTTAAAAGGGTTGTTCAGCTACCAATTAGATCAAGGTTTCTTAAAATAAGAAACAGAGCAATACTTACCCGTCCTCTGCTGCAGGGACCCAGCACTGTAGCCCCGTCATGCTCCCGGTGATTATTGTAGCAGATGACATCAGTGGAAGTCACCTGACTGCTGCAGCCAATCAGAGGCTGTAGCATCATCGGTCTGAACTCCTAGCATCATGGCACCTAGGATGTGAGCACTGATGACAGGAGAATGGGTGGGGACGCTGTAGCCTCCTGTGTAGTGGCCGGTTTTCCTGGTCATCAATAGTATTTTGCCTGGAAAACCCCTTTAAACAGTAGATTCTGACAATTGTAGTGACTCACATAGGCTTAGAATTGTCACATAAATCTACTGCTGTAAACAGTTTTTTGTCTCCTGAAAGATAACCTTCTTAATGGGACCTAAAATATATACAGGAGAAGTGTTAATTAAACATCACGCGGTCTCCAGTAACTAAAAATGTGAAATATTTGCAGCATCTTATAGCACTTTCAAATGATGTTTTCACTGTAAGTTTTTTTCTAGTGCAAACACAACCCAATTTATTTCACACATGCACTCTACATGCAAGTGCAAGAACAGGCTAGAGGAGGATCAGGTGAGCCACGAGACTACACTCCCCGCAGAACTCAACATTATGCACTATAGGGAATTGGGGTACCCAATAATAAGGTGTTAAGACTACAAATTATTCTTTTCCTTTCAATACCTTTAACCATCCCGTCATCTACAGAATCTGTGGGTTTCTTTATTTGCTCATGATGACTTTTACCAGAGTGGTACATCCCACAAAGTGTCCGTCTCCAGTGACAAGCATATATTGTATTTTACTGGAATAATGTGATGTTCCATTAATATGCAGTGTTGTGATATCTGTGAACCCCTGCATAGACAGCACTTACAGAATTAAAATTTCCCTTCTAGAGTCCATTTACATTGACTTGACCCAGTTTAATATACAGAACATGCTGGAAGGTACTAGTAGAAAAAAATTTAGAGAAATGACTGCGGCTGATGTTGCTAAGTGCGGATGGGAGGAGCCAAGGCTCAACAGGCATTAGATTTGAATTAGTAAGTTGAAAACTAGCCCTTCTGGGGAGAAGACATATTTGTACAACCTTTGCGCTGGGAGGTACGCCCCACAGAGAAGAAAAAGGAAAAGAAGGCCCAGCTCCGTGGAAGAACAAGCAAGGAAGTTATACTTAGTTGCCAGACAATTACAGCCTGGCTAAAGAGAAAATTACCTGGCAGGAATCACCCTACAGAGTCTGTCTGATAGCAGCCATGTTTTTCTAGCCCCGGATAACCCTTTTAAGAATATTGGCCCCTTTTATACTGGGTTTTCCCACTTAAATTTATTTAACAGCTGGCATGGCAGAAAATACTAAAAAAGGCAATATAGATCTCTCTTTAGCCCCATGGAAAACAGCTGAGTAGCCCTGGCTTTCGGTATGGGTGTCTTGTGGAAGTCACCGTCCCTAACTCCAGGCATTAAAGGGGTTGTCCCGCGCCGAAACGGTTTTTTTTTTTTTTTAACCCCCCCCCGTTCGGCGCGAGACAACCCCGATGCAGGGGTTAAAAAAACAACCCCCACAGCGCTTACCTGAATCCCGGCGGTCCGGCGTCTTCATACTCACCTGCTGAAGATGGCCGCCGGGATCCTCTGTCTCCATGGACCGCAGGGCTTCTGTGCGGTCCATTGCCGATTCCAGCCTCCTGATTGGCTGGAATCGGCACGTGACGGGGCGGAGCTACACGGAGCTACACGGAGCCCCATAGAGAAGAGGAGAAGACCCGGACTGCGCAAGCGCGGCTAATTTGGCCATCGGAGGGCGAAAATTAGTCGGCACCATGGAGACGAGGACGCCAGCAACGGAGCAGGTAAGTATAAAACTTTTTATAACTTCTGTATGGCTCATAATTAATGCACAATGTACATTACAAAGTGCATTATTATGGCCATGCAGAAGTGTATAGACCCACTTGCTGCCTCGGGACAACCCCTTTAAGGCTCCCAAAATGTGAGGACTGATGTCAGGAGAATGAGCAATGATGCGGCGGTCATTGAGTGACTGCAGCAGTCACCTGACTTCCGCTGGGCATCCATACTGGGACCCGCTAAGCCACTCAGCTGTTTCCTGGGGGGCTGAAGAGAGATGTATATTGCCTCTTTGCTATTTTATGCCATGCCAGCTGTTAAAAAAATGTAAAGTAAGTATATGGGGCCAATATTCTTAAAGGGGTTGCCCTGGGCTAGAAAAACATGGCTGCTATCTTCTAAACACAGCGCCACTCATGTCTGAGGGTTGTGTCTGGTATTGCAGCTCAGCTCCAGTTCACTTCAATAGAGCTGAGCTGCAATACCACACACAACCTATGGACAAGAGTGGTGCTGTTTTTAGAAGAGAGCAAACAATGTTTTTTTTTAAAAAGGGAAACCCATTTATTCTATAGACTGATCGGCGTCTTTTTTCCCTAGTCACGTGGTCCCAGATGTACTAAGTTTATCTTCTTCTTTCAAACTGTAGATTTGGGCTTTATCTAATGCCCCTCAATATTTTCTGCAGTATAATAAGAAAACACCTTAAGATGAGTTAAACACCAAGGACATGGGAATTTAAGAAAAAAATAAGAAAGGCGAGTGGTATGGATGACCTAGACGAAAAAAGACAGGAAAAATCCTGAGGCTAAAGGAGCCTTAGAAAAGAAGAAAATCTAGGCAAAGTGTTTTCAAAGAAGTAACAAAAGGCATTGAAAAAAAGCAGAGGATCTAAAAGCGATCTAAAGCTGGCAGACCTGCAGAAGGCATAAAGAATACATGAGGCCATAGCTTGTACACTTTTAGAATCATTTCACCTCACTTTGCAGAATATAGCCTTCGATGGCACGCGCTACAATCATAGACTTTTAACATGTCATCTCATCTGAGTTGACAGAACTTTTACAATAGAATGTCGTCGGATGCTGGCAGAGAAATGTTCCTAGACGGAAATAAATTCTACGGCACCGAGAAAGTGGATTTGCCAGGGGAATAGGAAAGAGGTTACAACAAAGGCGCATCTACTCTTAGCAGTAATGCTATCTATGACTTTGGACAGGCAATACAATTTGAAAGGCTCTGTATCAAAAGCTTGAAAGGATGCAAGCTTTTAAGAGAAACAGGATCCTCCAATACTGAAAGGTTCCCAAATTAAAGCAAATCTATATCAAGAAGTAAAGACCAATTTATGCACATCGCTGACACTGCATAAAGGACCGAACAAAGAGACCAATGATAATGAAAAAGAAAAATGAAAGCTTCAAGATGTACATGGCCATAACGCCATGCCAAGCACGAGGAGACAAAACTGACATGTCTGGGTAGTTGGGATGATACTTTTTTTTTTTGTAAATTCTTTTTTTTATTGAAAATAAAATAACAGATGTAATAATATTCAAATATTGGTACAAATAGAATAAAACAGAATTGCATATACATTTCCAAAAGAAAACTGGAGGCGGTTGGGGGGAAGGGTAAGGGAGGGAAAAGGAAGGAAGTGGACCCTAAGGCCAATTCCACAGATCGTAAAAGTTGAAACATCTAGGCGCGAGATCATGTCTCAAACAATATCCATTGAATATAAGAATATCAGGAGTCACATACTTAAGGTTAAATCATTCAGTTGGAACAGCTTATCAAATCGAGTGATTTATCAAACATCTATGAATCAAGATCCAGTCTGCCGTGGCTGCCAAATAGATCTAAGTTTATTGTGCGTTCTGGACGCCCAGCTTGACAATTCTTCAAATCAACAGATTTCATTAACCTTGGCTATGCACTGGCTAACAGTGGGAGCGTTGGTTGGAGCCACAAGAGAGGGATTAAGGACTTGGCTGCCATAATAAGGTGGGTAATTAGGTTAGACCTGGAAGGCTTATAGTTAGATGAGGTTCTGGATAAAATCACATAGGTGAAAGCTTAAACGTATTGTGTTGCGTATTTTTTTCTCCACCTGAACCCAAAATGGTCTCAGGAAAGGACATGTCCACCAAATGTGGATTAAGGAACCCACCTGAGCGCAACAACGCCAGCATAGGTTACAGTAAGAGAGTTTATAGATGAATAACTATTCACGGGCTTTGTACATCTTGTTAACTGTTTAGAGTGGTTTTCCTATAGATTGACGCATCTAGAGTTACCATGTGAACTACCCAGGATCACCCTCACCTCTCTATCTGTTAGCTTAATATTGAGTTCCCTTTCCCAAGAGGCAGTAAATGCCGTTCTGAGGCCTGTCTGTGGGGCGATGAACTTTCTGTTAGGAGAGATACTTTCTTACTGGAACAACATCGTGCTAGAATTATGCCTTCCAACTTAGAAAAAGGCTGAGATTTCAGATATGTGCAACCTTTGTAAGGAATTGAGAGTAGGGATTGTTGTATGAGATAGCAGTCCCTCTGAGAGCTGCGTGTTCTTAGATGTGCGATAATGCCAGAAGTCTGCAATTGAGAGACCACTAAGGAAGGGCCAGATTTGCTTTGTATGAACATCTCATTTTAAGCCTAGATAGTCTGGAATTAGACTCAGAGAGACAGCAGGAGATGGGTGTGGGGCCAACTCCCCTCGGATGGTGTCCCAGATCTTGCAAGCTTTCCTCAACAATGGGTCAAAAGAAGCTATCCTGTACAGTTTTTGTGATGTGACCCATAAGTCTCGAAGGAAGGATGTTCCATGAGAGGCTTGGGCTAGGTGTCTCACAATTTGGTTAACTGTACATGTGAAATACAGATGCAACACTTTTAAAATTGAATTTCACTCCATGCTATATCATTAAGGTATCACGCCTACACAATTTGCATAGCCTGACAATAATTACATGTCAATGGCTTTGCAAATTGTGTAACATGCCGACCAGTCATTTGGTGCACTACATCTGTTTGTTAGATGTGCCAAACGAATGTACTTAATGTGATTCCTTAATGCGAATGTACTTAATGTGAATGTATTTAATGCAATTTGCATGCTGCATCTGAGATATAATAATTTTCAGTTTTATCATTGTCTTCATTAAGTGGATATTGTTAGGTCCTGTAATCCCCATAAACTAAGGTTTTGGGTTCCTAGGACAGGGGTACTGGGTCTGGTGATGTAGCTTTCATACTCATCTGTCTCCCCGTTCCCTCGCTGTTTGTATTGACAACTTAGTTTTCACTGATATTAATAGATCACAGACTGAACATGAGTCAACAGTGTGATGCAGCATCAAAAAGGTAACAGAATTCTGAACTGTATTAAGAGTAGCGTAGAGTTTAGATCATGTCAGGTAATTATCCCCCTCTACTCTTCCTTAGTCAGACCTCATCTGGAATACTGTGTCCAGTTCTGGGCACCCCAATTTGAAAAAGACATAGACAAACTGGAACAAGTTCAGAGAAGAGCAACCAGGATGGTGAGCGGTCTGCAAATCATGTGCTATGAGGAACGGTTAAAGGATCTGGGAATGTTTAGCTGGCAAAAAGAAGGCAGAGAGACTTAATAGCTGTCTACAAATATCTGAAGGGCTGTCACAGTGCAGAGGGATCAGCCCTATTCTCATTTGTACAAGGAAAGACTAGAAGCAATGGGAGGAAACTGAAAGGGAGGAGACACAAATTAGATATTAGAAAAAACCTTTTTGACAGTGAGGGTGATGAATGAGTGGAAAACTTCCTTTACACAATAGATCATTTCTGATGATGATACATTTCCCTTAGAGACTAAGATTTTCAACAAGGCTGTGTCAAATTATATTTCTCCCTATCTTTTCACTGTGTTCCCTATTGATTAAGAGCCACGTAAATTTGGAATAGGTTTATTTGTAAAACGAAATGAAGGGTGTTGAAGGGCTTCACATATGCAGCTTTGAAAAACTAGGAATGGATAAAAAAAAGAGAGATCTAGTATCCCATCAACCTTATACAGATTTACTAAAGTGGTGTTGAGGCACATTGTTTGTGTAGTCTCAAGGAAAGATATGGGTCGAGAAGGGTATCGTTTCTCCTTAGGGAGAGCACCTTGAAAGTGTGTGACGAGACTTACAAGGTCATTCATGGTCCTCTGGGAAATATGCAAATAGGGAAGATGGAACAATACCTCTGCAGCGACACAGACATGAATTAAACCAGTGATTTCCAACCAGGGTGCCATGGCTCTCTGGTGTGCCATGAGAAGCTCCCAGGGTTGTCACAAGATAAAACATTTTTCGATTAGGTGTGCTATGAGCCTACAAAAGGTCGGGAACCACTGAATTACTCTGCAGCCACTAAAGTGAATGGGAGCTGCCTGCAATGCCGTGGCAGGCAACCGCACAATGTATGGCGCTATCTGCTTCCATATATCATGACACCGGCACGGGGAATAGCTGATTAGTGGGGGGTCCTAAACAGTGGACCTCCACTTATCAGCTATGGAATTTTATAGAGTTGGCAAATGCTTTTAAATAACTATTGGTATTAGAGTGAATAAAGGGTCTTTTACACAACCCAATGATAATAAGGATGTTCCTAGGATTGCTGATCAGTAGAGATGAGCGAGCGTACTCGCTAAGGCAAACTACATGAGCGAGTAGTGCCTTATGCGAGTACCTGCCCGCTCGTCTCAAAAGATTCGTGTGACGGCGGGGGAGAGCGGTGAGTTGCGGGAGTGAGCAGGGGGCAGCGGGGGGGAGAGAGTGAGAGAGAGATCTCCCCTACTTTCCTCCCCGCTCCCCGCCCCCCGCCGGCACCCGGATCTTTTGAGATGAGCGGGCAGGTACTCGCATAAGGCACTACTCGCTCGAGTAGTTTGCCTTAGCGCGTATGCTTGCTCATCTCTACTGATCAGCACTAATCTACTGGAGCGAAGTGCTCTGTATAAAAGGATCCTTAATCCACACTGAAAAACTCTGCTTGGTCATTTACTTGCACCATTTAATTATAATATAGTCTGCCGACTGTCACATCAAAAAATACAGGGGCATATTTATTATTTGGCTTGCACCAGAATTGTAGCATCAGACAGTCACAAAATAGGTGTAAATGCAAAAAAATTTTGATTTTTTTTTTTTTTTGAAGATATACCATTTAAAAAAAAAATGTGTGTGGAACTTAGCATTATGGGGCTTGGTCTTGTGCGGCCTATTAGATTTACTATAATTTGGAAACATATCCTTAAACTGATGGTTAATGGCCCTGTAGTTTTGCTAGTTAAATTGCTGTTTACTCAGAAAATCGTTTACTCATTAAAAATCAATTTGAAAACCGTGCTGATTTACAATAAACGCCCTGTTGGCACATTTTTAGCTGCAATGTGTGGATGCCCTCTTACTGCTCATTTATTACATTGCGCAGGGGGTGGTAACTGATCAGTCAATGTACCTTTCCCTGTTACATAATCTGGGTTTAGGTCCATTCCAGTAGACAATGAAAACCAGGACAAACTAGTCATGCAATGTCAAAGTAAAAATGCTTGCAAAGTGTGAACAGTTGCAGAAACCAAGCAAAGTTAAAATTGAGGCCACACTGCCATGCCACGGTGCAGGGGAAGCCTCCACTAGTGCGCTAGGAGGCAGGGGCCAATGACAGTAGAGGTAGGTGGATTAGGGTGGTGTCTGGGTTGGTCACAGGCAAGCCCATGGGGTTATAACTCCTCCCCTCCTTTACCCAGGTGGGCAGCAGAGGTAGCACATCCCTACCCATCCAGTTGCTTTATCTCATGCCCTTCTTCTCAGCTCTCTATACTGTTGTTGCCCATGATGTCCTTGTCATCCCAGATGCCGGAGGAGTCCTTGCAGTTGGTGGTTAAATTTGGTAGATGGTCAAAAAATGGGTGTGCATTCCCCAAAATTAATCTGAGGAGGTTTCATATTCTCTGCTTAGATTTTGGGGCTTCTTTAGTGTGTTATCACTTTAGAGTTAGTCAAGGTGGTAATCTATGGCATCTGCAGGTGCCTTGTCTGTGCCTCTGAGTTCGGTCATGGCTTTGGGTAATTATGCAGATTGTCGCTAGATTTTGTAGATCCAAGGACTTCTGCTGTTGTCAAGATGTTCTCACTCAGTCTTGCGCATCTTGCTGTTATGGATGGATGTGTGATTTTGTGGGTATTAGTTCATGTTGATGGGATGGTATTGGTTATATACATTTTATTAATGCTTGATGGATATTGCTGCTAATTCAGGTGACCAGACGTCACGATTTAGGCGGGACAGTCCTGTTTTGGGACTCTGTGTCCCGCTTTCTGCCGGGACCCCAGTGGGACGCCATTTGTCTCGCTTTAGGGACATTTTACATAATATACAGTATATTGGAGTTAATTGTATTTATACATAATTTTTAACTATTTCCCTGAAGCTAAGCTTTAAAGTACACCTTCATTGACAAACAAAAACTTCACAGTGCTCTTGGATCTTCATGTACAATATCTTAATGAATCTTCTGCATTCAGAGCTCAGCTGTTTGTGCAATAGACCTATCATTCTTTCTAATTGACTAACAAGACGTTATCATTGTCTGCCATGGCACAGGTCACAGCCTGGTCATAGACACTATCTCTAAAAGCCTATTTGTTGCTTGTACTACATTCTCCATTCCTTCCCTTTATATTTATCCTCTCACATTTGCTCAGATTGCTTGCTTTAATCTACTGTATGCTAATGCTGTTGTAATCACAGGACCTTAGTACACACAGACAGCAAGGCAGCTTGGAAGTTCCTATTTGGGTAAGCTATTTTATATTTTTTTTTTCTCTTAAGGCCCATTTAGACACATCGATTATCGCTCAAAAGATGTATTTTGAGCGACTTTTGAGCGATAGTTTTTGTGTGCCTTTACAGCGCAATGTGATCGCTCAAATGTGAAGCGATAACCTTGCGCTCCGGGGCCGATTGTCTTCTGCATCCAGCTGTTCTCTGCTCAAAGCGCCTGACTGTTATACAGCAGAGCGCTCTGAGCGGGGAATGCAGAACACAGCTGGATCGCTGTGTTCTTCATATCCCGGCTGTTCACGGAGCCCTCAGCTGGTATACAGCTGTATCCTGCTGTGAATTCCTGATAAGGCTGATCGTTGTCTTTCAGCATGCTGAAAGACAACAATCAACGACCGCTTAACAAAAACTGCACGGTGTCAGTGCAGTTACACAAAAGACGGCTTTTAAGCAAAGTTTGAGCAATAATTGTTGTGTCTAAATGGGCCTTTATTCTCTCTAAAGTTTGTTTTACTCTACTGCATATTGAAAGGAATATGCACTGAGATGTGCATATCCTTACAGTTTTTTAAAGGGTCACTAGAGGTAGGTTTTAAGTGCCCAAGGTTGTGGTTTTAAGAGAAGAGGGAGGATTCAAAAAGATCCGAACTAAAATAATGGTATTTAACAGTGAGAAATGCAAAGCCCAACATCTGGGCAAGAAAAATGAAGAAAAAAAAACATGTACAGAATTGGAGAAATTGGGCTATACTAGTAGACTAAAAAGACTTGGGTATATTAGTAGATAACAGACTGAACATGAGTCAACAGTGTGATGCAACATCAAAAAAGGCAAACACAATTCTGGGATGTACTGAGGGAAGCATAGTCTAGATCACGTAATTATCCCCCTCTACTCTTCCTTAGTCAGACCTCATCTGGAATACTGTGTCCAGTTCTGGGCACCCTAATTTGAAAAAGACATAGACAAACTGGAGCAAGTTCAGAGAAGAGCCACCAGGATGGTGAGCGGTCTGCAAATCATGTCCTATGAGGAACAGTTAAAGGATCTGGGAATGTTTAGCTTGCAAAAAGAAGGCAGAGAGACTTAATAGCGCTCTACAAATATCTGAAGGACTGTCACAGTGCAGAGGGATCAGCCCTATTCTCATTTGCACAAGGAAAGACTAGAAGCAATGGGATGAAACTGAAAGGGAGGAGACACAAATTAGATATTAGAAAAAACTTTCTGACAGTGAGGCTGATCAATGAGTGGAACAGGTTGCCATGAGACGTGGTGAGTTCTTCTTCAATGGAAGTCTTCAAACAAAGGCTGGACAAATATCTGTCTGGGATGATTTAGTAAATCCTGTACTGAGCAGAGGGTTGACCCTGAAGGACCCTTCCAATTCTAGGATTATTTTGATATGATTCTATACTATCTGTGTTCTGGATGCATGGTAGAAAACACAAAATATTCTAGACCCCAGTATCCAAATTGGCTGATTAAAGCTAGTTTCATATGGGTGATCGTGATTTTGCCACGATTTTCTCACGGCTTTTTTTTCCACGATTTTTAAGCATCAGCAATGCTTTTTTTTTAGAATAATCTCGCATCGCTGCCGCCCATGAAAAGATTGCGTGATTTTTTATTGCAGAAGTCAATAGGACTTTCTAATGTTAAAATTGCATTGCATTGCAATGCATGTTTTGCGCATTGCGATGCAATAAAAAGTAGGTTCCATAGGGAAATATGGGAGATAAAAAAAATTGCACATCACAGAAATATAGCGCACACCGTGATTTTTTGTTCTCTCAACATCACATCAGTGAAACTATCGCTAATGGGAAGGAAACCATTGAAAATCATTGGATTCATAATCTGCTTTCTTAATGACTCTCGCATCAGGCGAAAATCACATGAAAATCGCCCGATTTTCTCATCCGTGTGAAACCACTTTAAGGCCACCTGCACACGGCAGTGCTGGATCTAGCATGCAGGAGTCTGTGGCGGAATCTGACCCTGACAGCAGCGGCGTCCGTGTGTACCTGTATTTTCGTTATCTGTACTGCAGATGGGACGGGAAGCTCGCCGTCGAGTATGCACAGTACAGATTTTTTTTTCAATTTTTTTTTCCCTGCACCATTGCTAGGCGATGACGTGGAATCCATAATTAAATGTTTGTCATATTACAGTATGTCTTGGAGAACACCAAAATTCTAAACTAATAGAAAGTGGTTCCACGTTGATGTAAACTAATCAATGTTTGCATTGTATTGTGTATAGCATAGAGGAGATACAGGATGGGATTTCACTGTATAGTTTTCTAGTGCGGTAATTCAAGAGATTGTGTTTACTCATCTGACCACGGATGATTCCCTGCGGACCAAGGCTTTACATTTGCAAAACAGCGATAAAAGACATGTACATCCAGCGGTTATATCCCTGAAATGGAGCAGGAAATCAGCAGAGGATTACAAGGATTGCAATAAGAGGTCCAGCCATTTACTAAATCTGCTCTGTGTATCTTGCTTTACTCAATAGATTTGCTGTTTTTGAACATTTCAAAGCAAAATTTTCAAAATTTTTCAAGAATTAGGAAAACACTAATAGGTGGCAGATGCTGATAGGAAGAAAGGGGGTTTTACTGCCTGCCCACCCACCATACTCTGTACATGCTGAATATAATGTTGAAACAGCAGGTGTAGGAACAGAACGCCTTGTGACAGTGACCATTCAAACAGAAGTAGAATAGTTACGCTTCTGCGGCAGAACGACGCTCTCACACGTAGAAGAATATTCCACTGCGGAAAAATCCGCACTAAAATCCGTAAGTTTGAAATTCAGATTTTGACGTGGAATTGCTGCAGATTTTGGTATTTCCTAAACTGCAGGAATTCCACGCAAATACACATTAAAACCCAAATGTTAGACATGCGGATTTTGGTGCCGATTTTCTCATTGTGGAATATTACTAGAGCTATGTGCAGCTATGTTTATCAGAGTGTTCTGTGAGCACTCCTTCACTCAGGTGTTTTTGCACGTGCCATAAGATGCACTTTTGCAAGCGTATCGGCACATTTGACTGCCTATTTTGTGCTCGCAGGGCATGTTTCATAGGTGCAGGACACACCCTCGGCCTGATTTAAAAGACTATTTAGCCTAATGGGGTCCAGATATGTTTTTTTCTCCACTGATTTGGGCTGTAGTTCTTGCATACGCTTGCGTATTGCGTGCGCATTCTCCCCCACTCCCATAGACTTCTATGAGACTCTTTGGTGCACAAAATATAGCATGGGTGAAAAAAATACGGTAAATGGGAACGAACCCATTAATATCATTGTGTCATATTCTTTGTGCATTGCACATACAATTTTTATGCGGGCAACCACACCCGTCTAAAGGAGCCCGTATTGTAAGATGTATTCGTCTCTAGACCAGAGAGCGTGCACAGAGCCGGCTTATAGTCACACTGTGTGCACAAGGCAACTTTGCGAGGTCACAGTGCTGGAATGGAGTGCCCAGTGAGTATCAAACATCGCTCTCTGGACTTCCCATTCCCTCTCGTTGGAGCCCCATAGGGTAGTTTATGAGGCTCCAACATGATGACAAGTTCCCTGTAACTCTTTCCAATCCACTGTCTGACGTCTAAAGACATTATGATTTAAGGCTATACAACTTTGATGTTGGAAGACCTCCGTCGGGGTTCTCTTACTGTATATTGCCAGCCACTCTGCTGTTGGAGCCTATCCAACATGTCACCTCATGCAGTACTGGTTTTAGCCAGCATATAGCACCGTTGTATAACGGCTGAAAAGGAGAAAGCCCCCTAGAAAAACCAAGATACAAACTGGATTGGAAAGGGTTAAATAAATACTGTACATTTTTGTTACTCCATCTGCTACATTGTATCCTGAATCCTGCATCGCTAGCTGTAAAATGCTGTATCAGAAATTGTGGACCGTTGGCTGCACTTGCAGCGTATACTGTATATAATTATGTCCCGATGTAGCAGAGCTAAATTTGTCATCTACACTTCTACAGGATCTTTTTTGAGATCTCAATAGTTCTCCCTAGTATTAAGAACACATTGTGATAAGATAACACGATATGACTCTCCCTGCTGTAAAACTCCTGATTAGATGTAAATATTTAATGAGATGGAAATTATAAATGCACAATATTCCAATAAGTATAAGGAAAGATAGACATAAATAAGTGTAGAATAGGACTGGCCCTGCATGTGTAGAGTTCCCTTTGGTGCAGTATTTCTTCTTTCTCTAAATTAGGTCACATATCTGATCACATTAAAAACCTGCCTTCATTAATGTATTCAGAAGGAACTCTCAGAAGGGCTCTGCGGATGCAGGGCGAGCTCGGCTCGGGGAACAGTGCTAAAACACTGCCAGGCAGCGACAATACCTGGGAGACGGCAGCTGTACTGCACACCACACAGCAGCTACCCAACAGCTGGATCTTAAAAACTACTTGCTGTAAGGTTATCAGTGGCTGCAAAGATTTATTTTGTAATTTGCATGTATGGGGGCTCATGCTGACAAGCATATTACGCTACTGCACGGAAACCTACTGAGCTGTAATATGGCAACCACAGACTTGTATAGCGTCCTACAGTACCTCAGTATGCATTTAGTTCTATACGGCTTACAGATTTTCTGTCAAATTCCATATGAATCCGACAGAAAAAAAAATAGACGCTGGACGTTGTCTTACGAAGTTATTTTACCTTAGATGCAATAGAATAAATCTGTAACACGGTGCAGTACAAAGCATCATATAGTGGAACTTGTCCCTTCATGGCTCTATACAGATGTAGAGAACTGCGTGCATAAACCTAGAGGATATTAGGGTGGTTTCACATCTGTGTTGGAGGTTTTTTCTTCCAGCTAAAAGCTGGGCAGCTGAGTGGAAAGCAAACGAACACCATTATAATCTATGGGGTCCGTTCGGCACTGTTCGGTTCTGTCCGAACAGAGAAACCTAAACCCCCAATGCAGGTTTGTGAAATCACCTTTATGGATTGAGATGTGATGTAAATCAAAGTTGTCGCAAATTAAATATTTTATCAAAGAGGACCTGTCATGTGCCCAGATCATCGGGGCCCGCTGCATAACTTCGCAGCCGTAGCCCTGCTGGCTCTACTACACCTCCTTATTTTCTTTGGACACCCGCACCAATCTCTATTAGATTCAGCTTCCGAAGTTTTGAATCAGTCAGGTGGGAAGTCCCCTCCATCACTCTCAATAGGTGACGTCAGGTTTTATCCAGGCACTGACGTCGTCCATTAGTAGTAAGCGGATGAGACTGCCCACTTGACAGATTCAAAGTGCTGGGAGCCAAATCTAATGAAGGTTGGTGCAGGAGAAGGAAGGGTGCGGATAAAAAAAGGGAAGGGTGATAGAGTCATTGGGGCGGCAGCTGCAAACCAATGTGGCTGGCAATGTTGATGGGGGAGCATGACAGATATATGTGAATACAGACTAAGCAGGCCTGAAATGGTCAAGTTAGGCTGGGTTCCCACGCGGCGTATTCCCGGAGGAAAACCGCAAAATGTACTCTGGGAAAGCGCTGCTTCAAAACCCGTGGCACTTAGCTGCGGGTTTTGAAGCGGCTTGGCCACACGCTTTTCCGTTGCGATCTGCGCTCCCATAGAGGAGAGCGCATCCGCAACGAAAAAAAAAAGAATAGACATGGAGCAGCCAGCAAATCCGCACCGCAACGCCGGCTTCTGCCACGACGGATTCGCCATGCCGTGTGGATGAGATTTTTGAGAAATCAGAATTTCTGTGGCAAATCTGCCCTGTGTGAACCCAGCCTTAAGGAGTTATTAGAGATTTAAAAAATTACTAAATAAAAATAGTCTCCTGGTAGGTAACAGTATAAAGTAACAACAACGTACCAATTAAATGTCCTTTTGGTCTCCACTGCTACTGTCCTTGCTGTTACATTAATCAATGACGTCAAGTCACCACGGCAGTCAATTATTGGCCTCAACGGTGACATGCCATTCATGTACATGTGTTCACTGAGGCCAGTGAATGACCGCAATCGTCTGTTAATGTTGAGCATGACATCATCACTTCCCACAAAAACTAATCACAGCAAGCTTTCAGGCTCCTTAAAGGGGTTGTCCCGCGGCAGCAAGTGGGTCTATACACTTCTGTATGGCCATATTAATGCACTTTGTAATGTACATTGTGCATTAATTATGAGCCATACAGAAGTTATCAAAAGTTATTCACTTACCTGTTCCGTTGCTGGCGTCCTCGTCTCCATGGTTGCCGTCTAATTTTCGCCATCTAATGGCCAAATTAGATGCACTTGCGCAGTCCGGGTCTTCTTATCTTCTCAATGGGGCTCCGTGTAGCTCCGTGTAGCTCCGCCCCGTCACGTGCCGATTCCAGCCAATCAGGAGGCTGGAATCGGCAATGGACCGCACAGAAGCCCTGCGGTCCACGGAGGGAGAAGATGCCGGCGGCCATCTTCACCGGGTAAGTAAGAAGTCACCGGAGCGCGGGGATTCAGGTAAGCGCTGTCCGGTGTTCTTTTTTAACCCCTGCATCGGGGTTGTCTCGCGCCGAACGGGGGGGGGGGTTGAAAAAAAAAAAAAAAACCCGTTTCGGCGCGGGACAACCCCTTTAAGGCGCTCTTGTCATCTTAGCAGAGCGTAAAGGCCCATTTACACTAGACGATTATCGCTCATCGGCGATCGTTTTAGCGATAATCGGTGCGTGTAAATGGGCGCGGGGCAATTGTGCTCTTTTCGCTGATCGTTAAAATCAAGTGAGCTTGATTTTAGTGATGGGCTTTATTAGTAGTTCTCCAAGGGGAGTGCTGATAACATTGTTCCCCCCACCCCCCCCCCCACCCCGTGGAGAACAAAGGATCTGAGTGCAGATGGTAGCCTCTGGCTATTGGCATGCACTCAGTGAAGGCTTCATTTACATACATAATTGGCATTTAAGTAGCTAAGAAGCTACCGTATATACCGGCGTATAAGACGACTTTTGAACCCCGAAAAATCTGCTCTGCAGTCGGGGGTCGTCTTATGCGCCGGTAATACAAAAAAAAAAAGTGTAAAAAAAAAAAATTTATTACTCACCTCCCACGGCGTTCTGTCGCGCTCCGGCAGGATGTCGCTCGCTCCGGCAGGCTGTCGCTCGCTCCTCGTCCCCGGCGCCGCATAGCTTTCTGAATGCGGGGCTTGAAATCCCCGCTTCCAGAAAGCTAATACACACGCCGGCAGCCATGACAGCATTGAATGGCTGTGATTGGCTGAAGGCGCACGTGTTAGCAATCACACCCATTCAATGATGTCATTGAATAGTGTGATTGGCTGAAGCCACGTGTGCTTTAGCCAATCACAGCCATTCAATGATGTCATGGCTGCCGGCGTGTGTATTAGCTTTCTGGAAGCGGGGATTTCAAGCCCCGCATTCAGAAAGCTATGCTGCGCCGGGGACGAGGAGCGAGCGACAGCCTGCCGGAGCGAGCGACATCCCGCCGGAGCGCGACAGAACGCCGTGGGAGGTGAGTAATGAATTTTTTTTTTTCTCCACTGTATACCGGCGTATAAGGTGACAGTTGGGGGGTCGTCTTATACGCCCCGTCGCCTTATACGCCGGTATATACGGTATTTGAATACCAATTATTTTTTAAGCAAAATAATCGCTCAAAGATCTCGCTCAAACGCTCTTTGAGCAATTATCTGCTTGTGTAAATGAGCCTTTAGACATAGATATAGAGTTGTATACATTGACAATTGGATTCCATGTTAAAAAGACATTCAGAGACATACAGACAGACCTTTTTCACCTGAATGCCTTTGTATGGTGGCGCAGTCTACATTTCATACATTAAAAAAGAGTAAACATTGTTTTCCTGCATATTCGCTGTGTATTTACATCAGCCCATTCACTTCTATGGCTTATTTCGCTACTTAATATGAACCAAAATAGGATATGGTACTTTTTTTTTTGCGCAACCGAAAATCGTGCAAAAGAATAGCATTACAGAGGTAAATATGGAAAAATTAGGTCATGCTGTGTTTTAAAAAAAAATGTCCATGCAAAATACAACCATGAGAATACATACATGGATTTACATTAGCTCTTTATTGCGGTCCACAAACTATGGAGCAAACACAGAGCTAACATACACTCATCTGAAAGCAGCCTGACTTATAATGCATAATGTACCTAGGGTCGTCCTAGGTAACATCACAGGTAATATATTACGATGATAGATTAGATAGATAGGTAGGTAGAAAGAAGAATGGTAAAGTTAGAAGGGAGCTCCAGGGTCATCTGGTCCAACCCCCTGCTCAATGCAGGATTCACTAAATCATCCCAGACAGATGTCTGTCCAGCCTTTGTTTGAAAACTTCCACTGAGGGAGAACTCACCGCCTCCTGTGGCAGCCTGTTCCACTCATTGATCACCCTCACTGTCTAATATCTAATCTGTGTCTCCTTCCTTTCAGTTTCATCCCATTGCTTCTAGTCTTTCCTTGTGCAAATGAGAATAGGGCTGATCCCTCTGCACTGTGACAGTCCTTCAGATATTTGTAGACAGCTATTAAGTCTCTTCTCAGCCTTCTTTTTTGCAATATAAACATTCCCAGATCCTTTAACCGTTCCTCATAGGACATGATTTGCAGACCGCTCACCATATTGGTAACTTTTCTCTGAACTTGCTCCAGTTTGTCTATGTCTTTTTTTAAGCAGGGGTGCCCTAAAATGGAAACAGTATTTCAGATGAGGTCTGACCAAGGAACAGTAGAGCAGAATAATTACATAAATAAATACATCCCAGAATTGTGTTTGCCTTTTTTGCTGCTGCGTCACACTGTTGACTCATGTTCAGTCTGTGATCTATTAGTGTACCCAAGTCTTTTTCACATGTGCTGCTGCTTAGCTTAATTCCTCCCATTCTGTATGTTCTGTTTTCAGTTTTCTTTCCCAGATGAAGGACTTTGCATTTCTCCTTGTTAAATACCATTATGTTAGTTGCCACCCACTGTTAAAGCTTATCCAATTTTTGGATCCTCTCTCTTTTCTAGTGTTAGCTATCACTCCTAGCTTTGTGTTGTCAGCAAATTTGATCACTTTGCCTTCAATTTGCTCATCTAGATCATTCATTTAAAAATGTTGAATAGCTAGATAGATATATATGAGATAGATAGATAGATGATAGATAAACATATATGAGATAGATAGACAGATATGAGATAGATAGAAAGATATTAGATAGCTAGATATATAGACATAAGATAGCTAGATATGAGATAGATAGAAGATAGATAGATAATAGATAGATAGGAGGTAGATAAACATATATGAGATAGATAGATACGAGATAGATAGAAATATATTAGGTAGAAAGAAATATATGAGATAGCTGGATAGATAGACATATAGAAAGATAGAAGATAGCTAGATAGAAGATAGCTAGATATGAGATAGATAGATAGATAGATAGATAGATATGAGACAGATTGATAGAAAGATATGCGATCGATAGATAGAAAGATATGAGATAGATAGATAGATATGAGATAGATAGATAAATATGAGATAGATAGATAAATATGAGATAGATAGATAGATAGATAGATAGATATGAGATAGATAGATAGAAAGATATGAGATAGATAGATAGATAGATAGATAGATAGATATGAGATAGATAGATGTTAAGGCAGAGCTTTCATGGCAAGCAGCAAGCACGGGCTGTTCTCCTTGGAGAGTGATTATATAAATAGGTCCACAAGGAAATAAGTTCATCGTGCCAGTAGATTCCTGCATGGCTACAATACAGCAAGGAAGAAAATCTGATCCCGGGGGACTGATAGAATTCACACAGCACGTTACATTCGCTGTTTACATTCACAAGACTGAGCCTCTACATGCTGCACACTATCTACTCCTGGGGTTTATTCATCAGCCAAACAAATCTGCATAGTTTATCATCACCGGTTCTCCACATAGATTATATAGACGGAGAGCGGGACTACTTCATGAATGGGAGAAGATCCAGACTAATATTATAGCATATTGTACCCACAATTACCGGCCAACATTCACAGCCCAAAAATGCAAATTATCATAATAATCTTTTTTTGTATAGCACCAACTTATTCCGCAGCGCTTGGAAATGGTGTCTCATCAACTTACTGTACTGACAACTGATTATTATGTGTCTCCTCTTAAGGGTATATGGAGATGGACAGAACTCGCACAGGAAAATAACCCACTCATTTGAATCGGTTAATTCACATTTTTCTTTTCAAATGTCCTATTTTTGTGCAGTTATTCTTCAAGAATCGCCCATTCTTTTCAATGGGAGTATTAAAAAAATGCATCGCAATTGCATGCCATGCAATTTGTAGGCGATGCAGGTTACTATGGAAGACCGCATGCAAAAAAGAACCAGAGCAGAGAAAAATGTGTAAAAAAAAAAGAACATGAAAACCGTATGCCAACATTGCACTCGCCCGTATGAATACAGCCTAACTTTTCCTTTAGGGCAGCTTTACACAAGCGTATGCACAAATACGCTCACTTTAGCGCAATGTATGTGCACTATGAACAAGGTTGATTTGTGCGTGTTATACTGTACTTTTTGCGCACGCAGAGCCAGTACACACGTGCGTGCGACACACCCCTTCTGTGGATTAAAAAACTATTTAACCTGATGTCCAAATGTGTTCTTTTTCACGCAGACTTACGCAGCGTATTGTGTTTTTGCCTGCTTATTTGCGCAATTCCCATAGACGTCCTTGGGGCCGTTGGCATGCAAATAGATAGAAAAATAGAGCAATGCCCACTTTTATGCTCATGTACGAAATCTGTGTGCAAAACATGCTCATGAGAACAAACCCATTGACATGAATGGGTCCTGTTCTCTGTGCATTGCGAGCATATATTTTACGCACACCAAAACACGCGCAAACACGGTCATCTGAAGACGTTCCTTAATAGGGTTGTCCGACTTAAAGTTTTTACATAGTTTTGGACCTCCGTGCTTCACCCCTTCATGAGTAATATACTCACTGTGGGGCAACAAACCCTTCCAGAATACAGCTGATCTGCCTTCTGGCTCATGAGGAGGGGGTCCAAACTGCATTTAAACAGGGGTTGTGTGCTCAGTACAACCCCTTTAACTTGACATATCCCAAGATGTCTGTGGCTCATGATCCTCACCAATAGCCAGGACCACTGGCAGGGCGGATACCGCTGGAAGCAAATAGCGATGTCCGTATTGCAGTAGCCAGGGTTGGTATTGCAGGCACAGCTCCCATTGAATTCAGTGGGGGGTGTGCCTGCAGTACCAATCTGGCCCTCTGCAATGTTGATCCTGTAGCTCAATGTACGTTCAGTGCTGTCCGCATTGACATCGGGTCTGGGGATTAGCTGATCAGTGGGAATCTTCAACGGCAGACCCCGGCTAATCAACCATTGATGACCTATCCTGAGATAGGTCATCAATAGTAAAAGTCCTGGACAATGCCCTTAAGAGAGAAGACCATTAATGTGTTGTGAATACAGCCTTAATCCTCATATCACAGCGTCCCCTACCAGGGTGCGAGTGAACTGCTCTATGATGTCCCGGGTAGTATCGCGTATACATGTGGCACCACTTATGGTAACATGACAATGTTAATGCGTTATTTGTGGTTTTACCTGTGACTGCTATTTAGTGTTCTGCATTTTATATTAAAACCGAATTGGTGCAGTGCATGGACAAAGTAGCATCAATGAAATAAATGACAATATCAGTTCTGTTACATCTTACATCTGTCTTTACAAGAATATATAAGTTACAAAAAATCTTATTTTTCCACTGCACTAATGTCTACATGATGACCTGTTATATCTTGGAGGCTGTGTGGCGCCGTCATCCAGCCATGGACAGGAGGCTTGTACCTCTTACAAGGTCAGAGCTAATAACCTTTGCCAAAAGATACCTCTGTACAAGGTGGCGTCAAGATTATTAGTGAAAAGTGCTACCCTCCAGGAACACAGGATTTATGCTGAGGTCGGCTCTTCAGGCTAATGCCCACAGACAGGTAATTGCTGTGGAATTCGTGGTCAGACGCCCACCGCGAATTCCGCAGCAGTGTCCGTCAATAGACATGCCATTTTAAGCAATTCTCCCACGCGCATGTGTAGAGGGCCGAGAGGCCCAGGAAATTTAAAAACTCCCTGCTGCCGGCTAGTATGAGAAGCGGAGAGCACGGAGCTGTTACTGGGAGCCGCTGTATGCAGTTCTCGATCACATGATTGTTGTTATCCAATGGATAACAGCGATCATGTAAAAGTTTTTTTAAAAAAGTGTAAAAAAAAGAAAAAACGTTTTTAAGTTTCATCTACCCTCACGGATCATATCCATGAGGGGAGATGAAATTATGTACCTAAGCCCCTTGGATTTATCCACGGACCTTACCCTGGTTTCTGCGCACGTGCCTGGGTGGACGCATGCACAAAAGTGTGCTATGGGGCCTAAAACACCTTCAAGCAAAATGTCTATTTTGAAAGCCACCAGCTGCTCCTTTCGTTTTGGGCCCCGTTGTGCCCAAATAATATTAGGGCCACAACGGGTATGTTTCTAAACACAGGACAAACAGGGGTATCCGTTTTGGGGTGCAAATTCTCATTTTTATGTGCACTATAGAAAAAAAAAACTGTCTTTAAAATTACATATATTTTCAAAAATATGAAATTTTATTTTTACTCCTCTAAATTGCTTTAACTCCTAAAAAGAAACTGTGGCTACAAAATACCTTACAGGTATCTATCATTCTGACACGTGTGAGCCTTTGCAATTTTTTCTTCGTGTAGAAAGCTTTTCAAATGTGAGTCCAAAATAAAGTAAACAGATGGAAATATATACGTCATCAAAATTTTGTATACTATGTTTGCACATATATGAGATATTGCAGTTGAAATGACAAATTTTTCCAAATTTTCCCAATTTTGGCACTTTTAATAAATATACACAAGTTCTATCGGCCTATTTTTACCACCTAAATGAAGTACAATATGTGGCGAAAAAATAATATCAGAATCACTTGGATATACAAAACCTTTACGGAGTTATTCTATGTTAAAGTGACACATGTCAGATTTCCAAAATTTGTTTTGGTCAGTAAGGTGCAAACAGGCTTGGTCACTAAGGGTTTAAAGGGGTTGTTCCATGAAAAATATTGCTTACAGTTAAATCAAGCTTATAATTATAAACATTATTTGTATTTATATTTAATAAAGAATGTTTCCATCCCAAGATATTCCATGACTAATATTAGAATAACACCACCTGCTGTTTCTATTCTGTGTCCACCTCAGTAAATGTTCTGAGGTGGTCACACATGCTCAGTCTTGCTTCTTTCACTGCTCCACTGGGTATGTGGAGGGATCCTTGGTGTGGTGAGCGGCTGCTTCTGAAGTTCTGTCGTCTTCTCTGCTTGTCAGAACAGATGATAGGCAATTGCAAGTGCAGTAATCCCGTCCATGCTCTTATCACCTGCTCAGCATATCTTCTGTCATGCAAAGAAGACGCTTCAGAAGCAGCTGTTCACCATTATTAAAATTACATAGATCATATGAAAAACTGTGTTACATCTAAGCTGGCCATCTAAACACCTCGTCCAGAGCAGACATAATTGTCCAAAAAGACTGACCTACACACTATATAAAAACTCAGAGAACGAAACTAACAACCAATACGAAAGAAATCCTGCCTAAAAGCAGGGTAATCGCCCTAACAGGGGTGGCCCCACGTCAGGAACCAGGGGAACTATCTAAACTATCCCTAAGATGAAAAAGGGGTAAAAACAATTATCATGTATTAATAATAACAGCACAACAGTATAAGGAAGCAGATGTAGCACCAGATAAGTAAGTACGGACACCAAGTTCTTATCAGACTGTGAGGCAATACCAGATGGATATGGACTAGACCAGAACTCCACATACAGAGGAATAGCCGGCGCCTTTTCAAAGGAGGGGCCTGAATGAATATATATATATATATATATATATATACACACACACTATAACACCTCCTCACTGATTAATCAGACAACATACTACCAGATGATGTGACCTGGTTGGCACCAAATGACGAAGTGCACGCACCTCACCGGCGCTACTGTCACATGGGCATAGGACAGGCTTATGTCATGACGTCAACCTGGACCTGCCTCTGTGTAGCGGATGTCATGCTGCAATTGACAGGCTAGATGTGAGCAGATCAAGCACAGATTATATCCTCAACCCCTAGTTCCAAAGACTATATTACTGGTACATCCATGCCCACCATTACTAATACAGACTGATGATATTTGACTATCTTAATAGATAGACATGAGGGGTCATCTTTATACCATGTGGTCTATGTACAATCACCACACCAGCTGCGTCTTCGTTAATAAAGACGCATTGCAATCATGACTTTATCTTAATTATTATGAATAATAAAAAAGTAACTGCGCCATTCTGTTGCCAAGCGATATGAAAGAAATATGTACTGTTCCAAATCTAGTATTTATCATTGTTGGAATATGCAAATCTCCCCCTCGCTTTTATAGAAGACAGGAAATAATCACATAAACACTAACGATGATTAGACATCTGCTGTTTCAGAACCGTCCAAATTTGTTTTGGGTGTTTACTGAAAAACTGGAAGATTTACAGTTTTATAAAACATCCCGGAGCAGAGGAGCAGTGCTGAGCTGCCGCCAATAGTCATCACGCCGCTGCAAAAAGAAAATGGAGCTATCAAGAACTGAAATTTCCATAGGAAAATACGACAATTTGGACCGTGTCTCCTGAGTGGACAGTCATTATGGACACATTGTGACTTTTTATAAGTGGGAGTTATTGGGACTTAGTAATAAAAAAAAAATTATGAAATAAATATTTTTGTTCCCCAATGGCTTCTCTTCCAGCTGCCGGTTTCAGAATTGGATGCATGGGCAGATGCCGATGAGTGACCTCAATAGCCCTGCTTACCGATCCAACAATATATTACAGGCGTCAGCTAGTCATAGACTACTGCTTCCCCCCGCTTTTGGCATACAGAGGGAAGCTGTTTCCATAACCATCAACGAACACAATAGCAGCTAACAACTGCTAGCATCATCCTAGAGAAAATTAAGATACCAAAGTAAATTTAGCTATTTAGCCCTGATATATCTAAAGTGATTGTTACACCAGACAGTCACAGTAACAGTGACTAATACAAGCACGGGAGGAGAATATACAGTGCACTTACTGCTGCCTCAATATTAGTTATAATTCTTTGCCATGACATCATTGAGTAGGCATTGGTGTTGAGCAAACCAAACCAGTAGAACCCTGTTGCTAGTCAAGTTTTGCTAAAAGTTTGCTTTGGTACTAACCCAAAATTAGCTTTCAGCAAAGTTTTATCTGAAATAGGGTTCTATTGGTTGGGTTCACGCAACACTAGTCCTGAACACTGGTGTATAACAATGTCTAAGAGCCATAAAACCCTGTACACCAGTTTTAGAAGTGTTTTGGTGAACTTCTGCTTCATTTTGAACTAATTGCGATGCACCAAACTTTTTGCAAAAGTTCAGTAAACCGGCTGCATTGAGCTTTTCAAAAGGTCGCTCATCACTAGTAGACACTATAGGTAAGAAGCAAGTTACTGTCATCTACATATATACTGTAGGGATTTATGGTTAAAGATAGATAATGTATATGGGGAGTACCTAAAGGTTAGCCTTAAACTGAAAAGGTTTAACAATAATGTTAATTTTGCTGAGGTGTCCTATGTAGGTATCAACATGTTAAGGATTGTAGCTGACACCATGATCCTCACAGCCAAAAGGCTTTACGTGGGGAATAGCAAAGATTTGTCCAGGCTACAGTGATTATCAGGCAGCTGTCACATGCCTCGCCAGCTATTGTGAAAGGGACTTGCTATATAGATAAGAGCCAGTGGGAAGACTGCTACATATGTCAGTTTATTCCCAAATAAAATTGATATGGTACACCCACTACAGTTAGGGCCAGAAATATTTGGACAGTGACACAAGTTTTGTTATTTTAGCTGTTTACAAAAACATGTTCAGAAATACAATTTTATATATAATATGGGCTGAAAGTGCACACTCCCAGCTGCAATATGAGAGTTTCCACATCCAAATCGGAGAAAGGGTTTAGGAATCATACCTCTGTAATGCATAGCCTCCTCTTTTTCAAGGGACCAAAAGTAATTGGACAATGGAATCTAAGGGCTGCAATTAACTCAGAAGGCGTCTCCCTCGTTAACCTGTAATCAATTAAGTAGTTAAAAGGTCTGGGGTTGATTTCAGGTGTGTGAGTTTGCATTTGGAAGCTGTTGCTGTGACCAGACAACATGCGGTCAAAGGAACTCTCAATTGAGGTGAAGCAGAACATCCTGAGGCTGAAAAAAAAGAAAAAATCCATCAGAGAGATAGCAGACATGCTTGGAGTAGCAAAATCAACAGTCGGGTACATTCTGAGAAAAAAGGAATTCACTGGTGAGCTTGGGAACTCAAAAAGGCCTGGGCGTCCACGGAAGACAACAGTGGTGGATGATCGCCGCATACTTTCTTTGGTGAAGAAGAACCCGTTCACAACATCAACTGAAGTCCAGAACACTCTCAGGGAAGTAGGTGTATCTGTCTCTAAGTCAACAGTAAAGAGAAGACTCCATGAAAGTAAATACAAAGGGTTCACATCTAGATGCAAACCATTCATCAATTCCAAAAATAGACAGGCCAGAGTTAAATTTGCCGAAAAACACCTCAAGAAGCCAGCCCAGTTCTGGAAAAGTATTCTATGGACAGATGAGACAAAGATCAACCTGTACCAGAATGATGGGAAGAAAAAAGTTTGGAGAAGAAAGGGAACGGCACATGATCCAAGGCACACCACATCCTCTGTAAAACATGGTGGAGGCAACGTGATGGCATGGGCATGCATGGCTTTCAATGGCACTGGGTCACTTGTGTTTATTGATGACATAACAGCAGACAAGAGTAGCCGGATGAATTCTGAAGTGTACCGGGATATACTTTCAGCCCAGATTCAGCCAAATGCTGCAAAGTTGATTGGACGGCGCTTCACAGTACAGATGGACAATGACCCCAAGCATACAGCCAAAGCTACCCAGGAGTTCATGAGTGCAAAAAAGTGGAACATTCTGCAATGGCCAAGTCAATCACCAGATCTTAACCCAATTGAGCATGCATTTCACTTGCTCAAATCCAGACTTCAGACGGAAAGACCCACAAACAAGCAAGACCTGAAGGCTGCGGCTGTAAAGGCCTGGCAAAGCATTAAGAAGGAGGAAACCCAGCGTTTGGTGATGTCCATGGGTTCCAGACTTAAGGCAGTGATTGCCTCCAAAGGATTCGCAACAAAATATTGAACCAAAAAATATTTTGTTTGGGTTATGTTTATTTGTCCAATTACTTTTGAGCTCCTTAAATGTGGAGTGTTTGTAAAGAAATGTGTACAATTCCTACATTTTCTATCAAATATTTTTGCTCAACCCTTTAAATTAAACGTTACAATCTGCACTTGAATTCTGTTGTAGAGGCTTTATTTCAAATCCAATGCGGTGGCATGCAGAGCCCAACTCGCGAAAATTGTGTTACTGTCCAAATATTTCTGGCCCTAACTGTATATGGTCCTTTGGATTGATATTACTGCCACACTGAATGATGTCTCGGAACCCTTGTGACAACCAGTTTTTTTCAAGGTATGCAGTGCTCCCTCTAAGCTATACAATTTGGAAAGGAAATAATTAAAATAATATTCTAATGAGATCAACAAGCCTAATTACAAGTATATCTACATGGTATAGCATTTTGTACCTCTATCACTTCCGGAGTGCTCAGCTTAGAAAGAACAGTGCTGTCAGGTAAAATGGCCAGCATAATTTGGATTTTAGCAAGTATACCAACAAAATCAGATGTAGTCCAATGAATTATAGAGCTCTGGTGAGACCACATCTGGAATACTGTATTCAGTTCTACAGAACAGGAAGGATAAATTAGGTTGAGTCCAAAGACTGGAACAAAAATGGTGGAAAGTCTCAAGAACAAATCTTATCAGGTACGACTAAGATAACTTTACTTGTGCAGTCTGGAGGAAAGAAAGGAGAGGGGGACATGATGGAAACCTTTATATATATTTCAGGAGGAGAGAAGGGAGAAGGTAAAAAAATATATACACTACCGTTCAAAAGTTTGGGGTCACCCAAACAATTTTGTGTTTTCCATGAAAAGTCACACTTATTCACCACCATGCGTTGTGAAATGAATAGACAATAGAGCCAAGACATTGACAAGGTTAGAAATAATGATTTGTATCTGAAATAACATTGTTTTTACATCAAACTTTGCTTTCGTCAAAGAATCCTCCTTTTGCAGCAATTACAGCATTGCACACCTTTGACATTCTAGCTGTTAATTTGTTGAGGTAAGCTTGAGAAATTGCACCCCACGCTTCTAGAAGCATCTCCCACAAGTTGGATTGGTTGGATGGGCACTTCTGGCGTACCATACGGTCAAGCTGCTCCCACAACAGCTCAATGGGGTTCAGATCTGGTGACTGCGCTGGCCACTCCATTACCGATAGAATACCAGCTGCCTGCTTCTGCTGTAAATAGTTCTTGCACAATTTGGAGGTGTGTTTAGGGTCATTGTCCTGTTGTAGGATGAAATTGGTTCCAATCAAGCGCTGTCCACTGGGTATGGCATGGCGTTGCAAAAAGGAGTGATAGCCTTCCTTATTCAGAATCCCTTTTACCCTGTACAAATCTCCCACCTTACCAGCACCAAAGCAACCCCAGACCATCACATTACCTCCACCATGCTTAACAGATGGCGTCAGGCATTCTTCCAGCATCTTTTCATTTGTTCTGCGTCTCACAAACGTTCTTCTTTGTGATCCAAACACCTCAAACGTGGATTCATCCGTCCACAACACTTTTTTCCAGTCTTCCTCTGTCCAATGTCTGTGTTCTTTTGCCCATCTTAATCTTTTTCTTTTTTTGGCCAGTCTCAGATATGGCTTTTTCTTTGCCACTCTGCCCTGAAGCCCAAAATCCCGCAGCCGCCTCTTCACTGTAGATGTTGACACTGGTGTTTTGCGGGTACTATTTAATGAAGATGCCAGTTGGGTACCTGTGAGGCGTCTGTTTCTCAAACTAGAGACTCTAATGTGCTTATCTTCTTGCTTAGTTGTGCAACGCGGCCTCCCACTTCTTTTTCTACTCTGGTTAGAGCCTGTTTGTGCTGTCCTCTGAAGGGAGTAGTACACACCGTTGTAGGAAATCTTCAATTTCTTAGCAATTTCTCGTATGGAATAGCCTTCATTTCTAAAAACAAGAATAGACTGTCGAGTTTCAGATGAAAGTTCTCTTTTTCTGGCCATTTTGAGCGTTTAATTGACCCCACAAATGTGATGCTCCAGAAACTCAATCTGCTCACAGGAAGGTCAGTTTTGTAGCTTCTGTAACGAGCTAGACTGTTTTCAGATGTGTGAACATGATTGCACAAGGGTTTTCTAATCATCAATTAGCCTTCTGAGCCAATGAGCAAACACATTGTACCATTAGAACACTGGAGTGATAGTTGCTGGAAATGGGCCTCTATACACCTTTGTAGATATTGCACAAAAAAACAGGCATTTGCAGCTAGAATAGTCATTTACCACATTAGCAATGTATAGAGTGCATTTGTTTAAAGTTAGGACTAGTTTAAAGTTATCTTCATTGAAAAGTACAGTGCTTTTCCTTCAAAAATAAGGACATTTCAATGTGACCCCAAACTTTTGAACGGTAGTGTATATACATAAGACCCAGCCCAGTACAGCCGCCAAAAAAGGCTGAAAGTAACCAGCAAAAACCTGGATATGATGTCCAGAAAGTACTGGGCTTCTGTATCCAGACCGTCAGTCCACTGTCAGGGCTGACGGTCTTGCTCTTGTTTGTTAGTTTCATTTGGGCTAGGGAATTGTTCTCTATGTAGCTGTATAGGGGATTGTTCTCTATGGAGCTGTGACTACTTATTGGATTGCTAGTTCAAGGGTTATTTTTCAAGTCATTTATGACCCCTTTTGGTTACTGGACTGATACATTAGCCCAGTACTTTCTGGACATCATATCTAGGTTTTTGCTGGTTACTTTCAGCCTTATTAGGCGGCTGTACATTTCTTGGGCCTTATGTATATACACAAATATTATATTTTATTTTTTATTTTTTTTGAGAAACCAAGTATAGTTAACTCTGACTATTTCTCTAGCACTTGGGTTCCTGATAAATTGGGTTCACCAAGGAAATGCGGCGAACCAGGATTAATATCTATGATTATGATATGAACAGATTTAGGAATAATACTAGCATTAAGAACAATACTATATACAGTCCATATTTAACTGGAATACAGCATCATATCACCTTACAGGTTCTGGCTTCCTAACCAAGAATAGTATCAGAATCACGAATAGAATTAGGCTAGGGCTATCGGTATCAAGAACAAAATTCAATTCAGTCCATATCAACCAGAACACTGCAAGTTTGAATTTTTTTCGGTTTCTGGTTGTACTCACACTAAGTTTTTTTAGGGGAGTGTTATAGATATTGGGACACTTCTTCTATGTATGCCACTACTTTGTGGGACACGTAGTAGTTAGCTCTTTATCCAACTTTATGGAAGATGCTTACTCTGAGCTGGCACGCTCCAGTTTAAATCACCCCTTAGAGTTGCCTGCTCTGAATTTGCATCTTTTCTATCTATAAATATTCGTTGCACCCTTAAAGCTCTTTAAAGAGGCGTCTCATTGATCCCCTTAAACTTATGTGTTTGTGTCTGTTTAATTTTTTTGGCATCCTCTGTGAATAAGTGCGAAGAGCAGGCGTACTCATACAAGTTACTAACCTATTACTGACCTTAGGATAATCTTCTCACGCAGTATCTTCTTTCCATTTATATAGATACCTTTTTCTGTTTGTTAGTCTCTTAGCCCTATATTTTAAAGTCTAGTAATAAAATTAGGGAAAGAAGGCAGAGCAGGAACATGATGGAAACCTTTGTGTATGCTGAAGGTACATTAAGCTGAGGGTGATCAATGAGTGGAACAGGTTACCATGGGAGGTGGTGAGTTCTCCCTCAATGGAAGTGTTCAAACAAAGGCTGGACAAATATCTGTATGGGATGATTTAGTGATCCTGCACTGAGCAGGGGGTTGGACCCGATGAACCTGGAGGTCCCTTCTAACTCTACAATTCCATGATTCTATGATTCAAATAAGGTTAAAGTATTTTAAAGCTACACAAAACAGTAAGTGATTTTAATTCAACTCTTTTTTCCAGGTTTCATCATGTAATTATCATATAGTTCATTATCCCACAGGCTTCATTTCTTGTCATCTTTCACATGCTTACATGTAAATTGGTCCAGAAGGGATTCTACAACACTAAGCATTTGGTACCAGCTAAGTAAGCCAACATTTTCATGATAACAAAACACCTGATCTTCAATGTGCTTTGGGAATTTGGGTCTCATAATGATGTCAGAGGCTTTGAGAAAATGGTACACTGAATACTGCTTGCTGCTAAATGTTTAATGCAGTGGTATGGTATTTAGGTGTTGAAAGTTTCTCTTGACAATCTCAGGTCTCATTAACATTGCTGTGGTTCAATCTACTATGATATGCATTTATCAATAAAAACTCTGTATTATCCATGTTTTCATTTACTTTTTTTTTTTTTATCCTTCACATTTACAAAATGGCAACCTATTCTCCGTTCACTTAGATTGGACCTTGATTTAGAAAGTTTACCATCTAATTCCTTAGTCCGTATATAGTAGGGTCTACAGGACTGCAAAAAGACTAGTCTAGCACCCATGCAGAGAATGATCCCATACACAGGTGCAAACTAAACAAAAGCCGATAGAAAGCACTGCTACATGCGATCCTCTGGACATAATACTAAATTTCCTCTGCAAAGGCTAAAATGTGTGGCCAGACATGCCCCCCCCCCCCCCCCCCCTTCATGCAGCAGTTGAACAAAGGGGGTTAGTGAAGTTGGCTTTACATGTGTCAACTGATTACTGGGCAGGTATCTTTTTAAAAAGGAGTTGTCTTTATAAGTTTTTTTTAAATCTTGGTTATGAAGACCTTCGCATCATCACGATATATAACGATGCATTATGGTATTCAGAAAAACGCAAGATAATCCATAGAATATGAGAATACATTCTCTATGGCATCTGGGCTAATTTATTTATTTTTATCTTATCATACAGTAATGTTTTAGAAATTCAGCAAAAAACATATCTGAAAACAACTCAAAACATACAATTGAATCTTCACAACATCAAACACAGTTGCCCCATGGAGACTAGGCATCCAAAGATGCCATATATTGGGATCCTTGGCTGATGACATTTTCTGCTTGATCAAATCCAATGGCCATTAACATGCAAATCCATTAATTTTAATACAGCAGAACCGCTAAGGAACCCCCTACTTCCATTCCAACCTTAGTTGCACTTAAAGGGATTCTGTCTAGCTGGAACTTGCTGGCCAATCTTCAGGCATGTTACAGAGCAGGAGGGGCTGAGCAGACTGATATATAGTTTTATGGTGATTCAGTATAATTTGTATTTTATTCATTTATATTGCCACATATTCTGACCTGAACAGTCCAATGGGCGGTCCTATCAGTGATTGTACCCTTATGTACAATTAAACACCGATAGCTGTCAATCACTGATGGGTCTGCCCATTGGGCTGTTCAGCTCAGAATGTGCAGATATACAAATGAATAAAATAAAAAGTTATACTGACGCTTTTCCCATAAACTAGATATTAACCCTTTGCAATCCAATTTTGGATTCAGGGTTTCCTAGGGGGCTTTCTCTTTCTGCCATTATACAATAGTGCCATCTGCTGGCTAGAGCCAGTACTGCGGTATGGGACATGCTGGAGAGGCCCTAGACAATAGAGCACCCAGGAATATACAGTAAGAATACCCTGCCCGACATCTTCTGACATCGAAGCTGTACAGCCTTCAATCAGAATGTCTTCAGACGTCAGACAGTGGATTGGAAAGGGTTAATCTGCTCAGCTCCTCCTGCTCTAGAACATCATGCCTGCAGTTTGGACAGCAAGTTCGAGTTGACAGATTCCCTTTAAAGGGATTGTCCACTTTTAAACTATTGATGGCATATCCACTGCTCACAATCAATATTCACCTACACTGATTGTAAAAAATATCAAACACCAAGAAAGAGTTGTTGCAATCGAATGAAACTTTATATTTGTGAATATAACGTTTATATAAGTACGTGATTACAATATCAGAGCAGAAGGACAATTTATTGTGCAAAACTCACTCTTTAAATGGAGGCTCAAGTACCCTGTTGCACCAACTCTAGCTTGGTTGCAAGATGTGATATTGGCGGGGATGGAGGCATACAGGTTCCATATGATATCCTGCAGCATATCACTGCATATCTGCTGTAACTGAGCCTCTAGATTATACAAACTCATAGGCTGTCGAAGCTAGCGTCCCATTTGGCCACATACATGTTCTATTGGCGATAAATCTGACAACCGGGCAGGCAATATTGTGGATACATTCCTGTGACCCCCATGTGCGTGCGGCTGACCATTATCCTGCTGGAAAATGCCTCTTGGAAGCCATGAGAGGAACACATGTGGCTGCAGGATGTCCTGAACATATTGCTGAGCTGTCATTGCCCCTCGTACCACTACTAGAGGTGACCGACTGTTGTATGCGATGACCTCCCAAACCATCACACCAGCAGAGGGCAGTGTGCCACTTTACAGTAAAGGCAGGATTGAGGTATTTACCCCTTGGTCTCCAGACACAAATATGGCCATCATCAGTGTCCAAACTAAAGACTGAAGACAACAAGTTTCCACTCTGTAGCAGTCCAGTTTCATCGTTCACGACACCACTGCAAACGGAGTTGATGGTAGGTGCGTGTCAAAGGCAGTACTCATAATGGGTGCTGTGAGACCAAATGTCCTTCAGCCAGACACAGAGGCCTGTAACGATGGTGCCACCTGTCTCTGGATGACAAACAACAAAACAGTTGGAGCTTGTCAGATGATCAGACGATCCTCTCTGATAGTGGTCTATAGAGGGCATCTTGAGCCCGGTCACCTTGTGTGCATGCCCTCACACAGCCTAACAGTCTGGTCAGAAAGTTGGTTGGTTGGTAGGCAATTGGTCAATAAAACCATCCAGGTTCTTGCATTCCAATAATGCACCCCTATAAAAATCTGATAACTGGGCAAAATTGCTTTGATTCCGTTGTAGAGGCGTCTAGTGGTCAAGAAGCGGAAGAAGAGGTCACTACACACAAGGAGCCTTCGAGAACCTTTTATAGGCCAAGGGTGGAACCACTTTTAGGGCCTTAGGCGGCAAGACTGTCACACCACAACTCTAATCAATAGCATGCCTACCTGAGATGTAACTCCAAGTTGAATTTTGCAGCAAAACAACAACTTCTTCTAACTGCTTGATTGCTATTGGCAAAGAGTGTATTTGTATATTTTTTGGAGTGTGAGAGGAAAACCATGCAAACACAGGGAGAATATACAAACTCCAGTCGATGATGTCCATTGGTGGGATTTCAACCCGGGACTCCAGCACTGCTAAATATTGAGCTACCATAGTGTTATGTCTTTGTAAACTTTCATTTTGTTGATTTGCAGGAACCCTCACCAATCAATCACCTAACACAAGGGCCGGTCATCAATATATATTCCCTAGATAGCTCATTTAAGGTTTCCCTCCAACTAGTATAGCTGCAAGTCCTATAAATGTAATTATCATATGCGCACAAATTTATATTATGTTTTCCTCCGAATTTTGTTTACCTTTTAGCATAAAATGAAATGTCATCTGCAAGTGGAGAGGCTCTTAAATAATTGCCATTAAAAAAGCTACTGCAGGTTTCTCGCTCCACTGTACAGACTTATGAAAATTAATTTTCATCTGGCTCCAGAACCCAATGATAATCTGTAAGTCATCTGCCCATGTGCCCTAAGGTAACACAATATGTTTATTTAATTACACCAACCTATTAACTACTTGGTGTATAATTTATTGAACAATAACATGGATGGTTGATTAATCAAATGGGAAGCCTGAAACAATCGCTCATTAAACACATGAAGTTCAGTGGAAGAACAGGATGAGCGGACAGAGCAGTAATTGTAACATACAGCATGTAGTATACAGGAGTGATTAAACACTGTAAGCAAACCTCTGTGCTTAGTAGAAGTCACCTGAACTTCTGTACCAAAGGATATACATATCCTAACAGGCAAGTTTCGGTAATCCCCCCTTTGAAGCCAGTTGAGAGATAGCAACACATTTGAGTCATCTTTCTACTATAAAACAGAGCCAGACTGACAAGTCAAAAATACTAAAAGAAGAAATAATTTTTATTTAACTACATTTGCCCCACTAGGGGTATGCCTTATGTTGCCCAGTAGGCAAAGGAGACAAGCACATCTGCCTACCCTGTCTATGGCTACTAAAGGTCTATATTTTCTAGTTCTCACTGCATGAGGTTCAATAGTTATTCTTTTTAGAATTCTTTACCCCGCGGGCACATCTGTTTTGGAAAACACTTTTATACACCATTAGTGATGAGTAAAGATGAGCGAGTATACTCGCTAAGGCACTACTTGTTCGAGTAATGTGCCTTAGACGAGTATCTCCCTGCTCGTCCATAAAGATTCGAGGACCGCCGCGGCTGACAGGTGAGTCGCGGCGGGGAGCAGGGGAGAGCAGGCGGGAGAGAGGGAGAGAGAGATCTCCCCTCTGTTCCTCCCCGCTCTCCCCCGCAGCTCCCCGCTCCGCGGCGGCCTCCGAATCTTTAAGGACGAGCGGGGAGATACTCGTCTAAGGCACATTACTCGAACGAGTACTGCCTTAGCGAGTATACTCGCTCATCCTTAGTGATGAGCAAACTTTTAAAAAGTTTGGTTGAGCTGGTTTGCCGAACTTTTGCAAAAAGTTTGATTCCGTCCAAATTAGTCAGAACTGAATCGAAAGTTTACCCAAACCTCCAAAACTGGTGTATAATACTGTCTAAGGATGGATTCAGACAAATGTATATCGGCTGGGTTTTCACGCCCAGCCGATATACGTCGTCTCTCTCTGCAGGGGGGAGGCTGGAAGAGCCAGGAGCAGGAACTGAGCTCCCGCTCCCTCTCTGCCTCCTCTCCGCCCCTCTGCACTATTTGCAATGAGGAGAGGCGGGGCAGGGGCGGGTCTAAGTTCTGAGAATCCCGCCTCCTTTCATTGCAAATAGTGCAGAAGGGCAGAGAGGGAGTGGAGAGGAGGCAGAGAGGGGGCGGGAGCTCCTGGCTCTTCCATCCTCCCCCCCTGCAGATGAGGACACCGTATATTGGCTCGGCGTGAAAGCTGAGCCGATATACGGTCGTCTGAATCCACCCTAAAGGTCACAAAAGTATAACACTTTGAGAGTAATTATACAGGACTTTTATGGCTCTTAAGGCCCATTTACACGCAAAGATAATCTTTCAAAAGATTGAAAGATTTTGTGATATATTTGCAAAAAGTGTTGTCCATTACCACTTTATCACCTTCATTTGCATGTACAAGGGATTAATCACACGTCCAGCTGTGCAGACAGCTGCATTGTTCTGCTCACAGCTCCCAGCAGATTACGTTATCTGCCGACTCCCGTGGAGATAACGGCATGCAAACTACTGACAGATAAATGTGCTTGCTTTACCTGTCAGTAGCTGAAGGATAGATTTTAAGTTTACCTTAAGATCATCGTTCAAACAAAAAGTGCACGATGCCCGCATCTGAATGTAACGATTATTGCTCATTTTTGGTCGTATGAACGAATTTTTAGCAAAAATCATTACGTGTGAATGGGCCTTTAGACCGCGTTAAACACCTGGGTTCAGGACCAGTGTTAAGCAAACCAAACAAGTAGAAGAACCCTGTTTCAGGCAGAACTTTGCTAAAAGTTTGGTTCAGGGTCGTGTTGAACTAAACTTTTAGCAAAGTTCAACCTAAAACAGGTTTCTGCTGGTTCGGCTCACTCAACGCTATCCCTGATATACAATAATGGAACACCTTTTCTTAAGGTGGCAAGACCTTTAAAAAGAAGTAGGATGATTGTTGAACAGCTGTTGAACAAATAGTTGCCTGGTGAAGGTTTGCTTTGCAGATGCAGTCATACACATTTTAGCCCATATTGGCCCTTACAGTTGTTTAGGCTGGCTGTACATGTTCAATGACAAGGAGCAACGGACGAAAGATGTTTTTGGGAACATTCTTTCAAAGAAAGATTGATCATGGATGAAAGATCTTCTGTCTGACTATGGCCGCCTGCAGACGGCTGGGTCAGATCCCGCTGCGGGGATTCTCGCAGCGGGATCCAACCCACTCCCCTGCAGTGACCACCTTCTTCCGCGTCTGCTCTGCTCTGTGATGTGTCGGCTGCCGCTCAGCTGGCGCATGCGCAAAGCAGAGCCAGCGCGTCTGGGGCTACATTTCTGTGCGGGCCTCTGCGAAACTCGCACAGAAATAGGACATGCTGCGATTTATTTTCACACAGACAAATCGCGGCCCTCTGCATAGGATTGCGTTTTGTTATGCAATCCTATGCAGGCAGGCACGGGCAGAAATTCTGCGGTAAATCCCGCCGCAGAATTTCTGCCCATGTGCAGGGGGCCTATCGGGCAAAAATTTCAGACGCATGCTACTTCTTTCCAGATAATGACAGTCTGTCATCGGTCGGCTAAAATGATTGTCCATTGTTAAATTTCAACTGATGAACAATCATTTTGGTTGAAATTGTCAATTTTCATCAACTTTAGTCCAACGTGTATGGGCATCTTAAGATTTCTGCATTGTGCCCATAAATAAATGGAAAAGCCCCCTTCGTCATTGTGCTGGCCTGTAAGTTAGGAGACCACCTGAAAGCCATTTGTACCTTACTGACTGTTCAAGTGTGTGTCTCTCAGGGAAGAAAAGATATCAACTTTTTTTTAATGAAACTGTGTTGCTTGAGAGACAAATCCCAAAGAGGTTGTTGCCAACATACACTGTGCAGTCACCAGCTAAGGCCAATGGCCCAGGGATTAGAGATTTGTTCTGGCATGGCCGGTTTCTGTATACACAGCACATTATAAGTGAAGTGTTAAAAAACTGACTCTCGTGTGTGTTATGCCTTAATATTTTCTCAAAACATTCTGCATTTATTACATTCAATCCTCAGTTATTTTGCCTAGGTCTATGTGGGTAAAGTTTCTCCTTAAAGAGAGTGCCAGGTTTGCGTAGGGCGTCTTATAGTATAAGCCATGCAATGCTCCCTGGGGAAAAAAAGTATACAAATAGAGGATAGAAAAGTACCTCTACAGCACCACCTATTGGAAGGTGATGATTACCTTATAAGTCAATGTTCAACCTTTCAACAGGCTTTGAGAACAAAAATAAACATATAAACTAAGGGTTAGCTTATTTTCTTACTTTTGTTCTCAAAGCCAAAGTTGACTTATTGGGAAGTCATCTTCTAGTAGATGGTGCTGTTTTAGGTACTTTTCCATCCCCTACTTGTATACATAGTTCTTTTGGAAATGAATGAGTGAATTGAGTTCTACTTCTTCCATTGTGAATAGGGTGAATCCCTGTATAGTCTGACATTCTAATATAATCATTGAGAATGTCAGGGTAAGTAGGGGGTCATCCCTCTAGAAGACCGTTTTTCACAGAAGGTTTGGGAACTTTCACTTCAGTGGAGTGTAAAACTATGGGACCTGACAACCACTTTTTATTTCCCTCCCTATAGCCTCATGTTTTATAGGGAAACTTGTCTTTCCTCTTCTAAAATTAGCAGCTGTTATCTTATTAAATGGTGTGGAATCCAATGTTGCGCCTACACACATTAACTCGGCAACACAGTGCAGTAATACATATAAGATAACTGTTCCCATTCAGCCACTATACACGGTACTTGTCTGGAGTTTAACCGGCTGCTTAAGTAACAGATAGGTTTGAAACTCATAATCTAAATAATTCAAACACTACACGAGTCTATTGGTTTTTTATAAACGATATATATATATATATATATATATATATATATATATATATATATATATATAAAGAGAGAGAGAGAGAGGGAGCGTAACTTTTCAAACAACCTGTGCTTATATGATAGCCAGTATAATAATTATCAATACTGCTACGTATTTTATTTACCTAAAATAATGTTTTTGTGCTGAAAAAATCCCTCTAAAGTGCTGTCTCCCTGCCCCATAGCTTGCTGTCCACTGTCTGCTAGCTCTTGATTGACAAGGGGATGTTCGGACCACAGATCAGGTAATGATAATGAGTCATCAGTGTTCACTGAGCTGAATGCAGAGTGCAGAGAGAAAGAAGAGGGAAAGACAATCACGGAGAGCTGTAAGTAGAGCTAATGGTGATATCTTCTGCTGTTTATACACATGTGCACTGCTAGATTTTCTGTACACTTTGCCTGATGACGTTAAATCTGTGTGTGTAATAGACATTTAGAAGGCAGGATCTCTGTAGTTCTCTGTGTACAGTCTATAGAACACAGCACACACTACACAGTTGCAGCTCCTCCCGCCAGTCATGAGAGAATAGATAATCAGATATACACCCTGCACAGAGGAAAATGCAGGATATAAGTCATATAATGGCCAGAAAGAGGGTTATTCCTCATTTACATACACAGCAGCTTATTTTGAAATGTTAATCAAAGGGCTATTCTGACCCAAATAATTTATCACTCATCTACTGGACAGGCAGTAAAAAATAGATTAATGACGGTCCATTTCTTGAAGTTTCTACCCTCTACCTGCTGCACTGGTGTTAGGAGAATAGCATAGTAACATAGTGGGTAAGGCTGAAAAAAGACAGAATGCAAACAACCCTAATGAGGTGGAAGCCAATATTCCTCATTTAAAGGAAAAAAATTATTTCATAACTCCAAATCTGGCAATCAGAATAATCCCTGGATCACCGACCCTTCTGAAGTTATCAATGACTATAAGATGTAATATTATTGCACTCTAAGAAAGGCGTCCAGGCCCCTCCGATCTCTTTTGTCGATTTCACCATCACCACATCCTCAGACAGAGAGTTCCATAGTCTCACTGCTCTTACAGTAAAGAACCCCCTTCATTGTTGGTGTAGAAACCCTCTTTCCTCTAGACGTAGAGGACACCCTCTTGTTACAGTTACAGTCCTGTGTACAAATAGATGATGGAAGAGATCTCTGTATTGTCCCTGGATATATTTATACATAGGTATTTGGTCGCCCCTCAGCCGTCTTATTTCTAAAGTGAATAACCTGCGCATTCCATTTATTACTTTAGTTGCCCATCTTTGAACTCACTAAAGCTCTGATATGTGCTTCTTGAACATATCATTAAAGGGGTTTACCAGCACTATACAGGGGTGGGCGGGAGGAGTCCACTACCTGGGATCTCCAGCGATCGGCTCATTGAAATGACAACAGCACTCGTATGAGCTCCGTTGTTATTTCAGTCCATTACAGACACAGCAGCTGTGACTGGTATTGCAGCTCAGTCCCATTTAATTGAATGAGACTAAGCTGCTTGCAGGCCACGAGACTGACATATGTGATATTACAGGCCTGAGAAGAGGCCACAGCGCTCATCCAAGGATCATGTTCTCTTCAATCAGCTGATCAGCAGCGATCCTGAACGGCAGAACCTCACTGATCAACGATTGATGACCTATCTTAAGGATAGGTCATTGATCTTATATTCCGTGAAAGCCCATTTAAAGTGAAAAGCCACCAATTATGAGAGCTCCCTTGTTTCTTTCATCATGGCAACACTTTCTCACATTTGCTCTGTACCCAAAGTAGTTGCCATGGGTCCTGAGCAACAATGAGAGAAGGGTTGACATGTGTAAATAAGCCATATACCTTCTCTAAAGCAACATTTGGGTTCTGAAATTAATTATTAGGGCCTCGCTAGGATCAAGTCATATGCCGGTATATCCCTATTGACTCCACATAGGAAACAGAGAGGTGATAATATCTATACAGGTATAGACATGATATCATCCAGCCTGGAGAAATTCCAGGAGACAGGGCACTAATGCATTTAAGGAGTTAGCACTGGCACTGTATCATTTGTACTGAGGTCATCGCATCCTCCTTGGCCACTCCAAGTATTCTTCTGTCTGCAAGATTTTATTTCCCAGCACATAATTCTACATTATTCTATCCCCCCTGATTTATAGAGCTGCAGAATAATGTGTGCAGAATCATAAAGCAGCAAGATTTGTCATCAATTCCACAGCAAATTATATACAGGGGGCATTCACTGCTAGCTGAATTGGTGCTTATTTTCCGCAGCTGAAAAAAAACCCATTAAAATCATGCAGTGCAAAATTTTGTACTGCTGATTCGCACCAAAATCTGTGCCAAACTCTGCACTATTTGCCGCAAATTTTGATGAATTTGCCAAAATCTTTCCAATGATCTGTTGATACCATGGACTGCGGCAGTAACAAGAGAGCATCATCTACGTCTAGAAGAAAGCAGGTTTCATCACCAACACAGAAGGGGGTTCTTTACTGTAAGAGCAGTGAGACTGTGGAACTCTCTGCCTGAGGATTAGGTGATGGCAAAATCTAAAGTTTAAGAGGGGACTAGATGTCTTTCTAGAGTGCAATAATATTACAGGATATAGACATTAAATAACCAGAGGGGTTGTTGATCTGGGTCTTGGAGTTAGGTAGGAACTTTCAAAACATTGATCCAGGGATTATTCTGACTTCCATTATGGAGTCGGAAAGGATTTTGTTTCCGCCAAATGGGTAAAATTGGCTTTTGCCTCATTGGGTTTTTTTTCCCCTTCCTCTGGATCAACAAGGGGGTGTGGAAACAGGCTAAACTAGATGGACATTGTTTCCCTTCAGCCTAACATACTAGGTAACTGCGGAAAATCAGCTGCAAATCCGCCACATGTGAATGCACCAGTGTAATAATTCTGACTACATATTGGCGCTGGGTGATGCAGCCTGAAAATAAGAAATCTTTATTGTTATCAAACTTCTGGACAATTCTTGATATTAAAGCAGCGCTCCAATCCTGAACAAACAGACAAGCAAAAAAAAGATGGCCACATCATTTCTCTGACTCAGATGCACTATGTGTTTAAGTATACATCAGTCACCTAAAACACTACAAGCTGCTCCAGCATTGTTCATGCACCAAGACAGACTTTTATCACCTATTCATTGGGTAGGAGATAAAAGTCTGAGTGGCAGGGAGTCTCAGTACTGAGCATCCTATGTGTAGTGGCCCGATACAACGGGGCCCCTCCTTAAAAGTGTGTATGCTCAGTGTTGTTTTGTTAGTGTCCTTTGTGTTGTGTGATTGAGGTATATTGCCTGTCTGCAGCACTGAAAGGGTTAACTGTCTGGTATGTGAGCTGACTGTCTGAAAAATGTATTTGTTTGTTTGTCATGTGACCTATGATATATGTGTGATATATGTGATTGCAAGGTATACAAGAGAGGCTGTTCTGCTATGGGCTGGTAAGAGGAGAAGGTGTTCTAGGGAGATCCGCAAAAGGATCACACAGGCACCTTCAGCCTATGTGGCCCAGAATAGAAGAGGCTGAAAGAAACAGACTGCCTGCCCTGGACCTGCTGTAACCAGGAGATATGAAAGGACTCCTTCCATACTAAGAGAAAGAAAGCGAGGAACCGCCAGGCAGCGTATCCTTTTTTACCAAATGTGAGTGTTGACTGGTGAAGTGTTGGAGAGAAGAGAGTATTTTGCCGGGATCAGGACCTACAGATAACCAGACTGTGGTATCTCCTGTCCACCCGTTAGTCTTCCCTGTCACACCACTTTCATGTGTTTGCACTGTTTTCCTGCTGGTGTGTATTTTGAAGTTGTACTCAAGTTACCTCAAGTAAAGCGACCAGTCACCCATTCGTTTCCAGATGCTGTATCGTAAAAGAATCCTGTGTGTGTGTGTGGATTTACTCGAACAACTAGGAATTCCCTCACGGAGGCTGCACGAGGATGAGTTTACTCTGTCATCCAAGAATTTCCCCGGGGCAGAAGAAACGGTGGCTTCACACGTGACACAAAACAGGACTAAGGTAATCCAGTATTGGGTTCCCCGTTTATTAACCTGCCCTCGGCCCTTGGACTTGTCACCGGTTACCCTCTGGGTGAGAGACTGTAGAGCCACCATGACAAGGCCCCAAACTCTACCCCGCTGTCTCCTAGGCTGTGTCCCACTCCTCGGGCACTGCATATGTCCTCCTCTTCTGTCATGGCAGGATGCATCTACCACTCATACTGACGTCAAATTGAATGCAGCAATGACCAAAATGCACTCTCATTAAGGGCTCGTTTAGATGAGCGCTATTTTAGAGCTGTTAGGCAGTGCACAGAATGCGCTTCCATAGGAATTAGTAGGTTCCTATAGAAGCGTTCATATGGGCGATTGTTAGACGGACTAAATCAGCGCACCTAAGATAGGACATGTGAGTGCAAACTCGCATGTCGGCTCCGAAGTGCGTGCAGAGACAGAACATGCATCTAAAAAAGCAAAAACAAAGTCAGCATTAACAACAAATAAATGTGTAGGTGCATGTAACACAAGTACTATAAGGATTGCTTGGACATGGCAGATTGGCCCACTTATTTTGATCAGAACATGCTCTTGATGAGAATATAGCTATCTTATTTCCCCTGAAGCTTTCAGCTTAAAAAGAAGTGTCTTGTAGAGTCAGGAACCCATCCACTAAGGCTTGGCTGGATATGGCAGACGAGTCCACATATTTTGACCAAAATGTGTGCTAAGAACCTTGTATTTTTATGTAGTTAAAGGGGTTGTCTCGAGGAAGCAGTGACATTTTTTTTTTGCCCAGTCCCCCTAATTAAGCATACATTACTAAGCCCCCCTGTAAATGACTTTTCTAGCTGGTTTGTACTTACAGCAACTTATAAAAAGTTTCCCCAAGATGGCCGCCGGCTCTTTTCCCGTCGCTTGCTGTAGCCCGACGTGCGCGCTCCCGAGACGCTACCAGCTGTGTCTCCCTGACAACCAGACGCCCCGCAGCCGCCGACCGGACCTCGGGATTGAACGCGGCTGACCAGTCACCCACCGCCAGGCAGCAGGTAACTGGCGCTAGCCCCCAGCTCCCCCGCGCTAGCCCCCGGCTTCCCCGCGCTAGCCCCGGCTCCCCAGCGGTAGGCCCCGGCTCCCCAGCGGTAGGCTCCAGCTCCCCAGCGGTAGGCTCCGGGGCCCAGCGGTCGGCTCCGGGGCCCAGTGGTAGGCCCCGGGGCCCAGCGGTAGGCTCCGGGGCCCAGCGGTAGGCTCCGGGGCCCAGCGGTAGGCTCCGGGGCCACAGCGGCAGTCAGTCACGCGTCACCCCCGTCAGTCCGTCACCCATCACTTACCTGGGTGGCTGGGCTGGGCTGGGCGGCTCGGCTGGGCTGCTGGGCTGGGCTTTTCGGCTGGGCGGCTCCAGTTTCTGCACCTTCCTCTAACAGAGGATGGTAGCAGAATGGCCGCTCCAGCGCGCTCCCGAGAAGATACAGCTCATCTGCGCATGCGCAGAAGAGCTGTAGCGGCGAGCACACTGAAGCGGCTCGTGCTCAGAGCAGAAGACCGGACTGCGCAAGCGCGTCTAAAAAAGCAAGCCGCCAGCGAATTTAGACGGAACCATGGAGACGAGGACGCTAGCAACGGAGCAGGTAAGTGAATAACTTCTGTATGGCTCATATTTAATGCACGATGTATATTACAAAGTGCATTAATATGGCCATACAGAAGTGCTTAACCCCACTTGATTTCGCGAGACAACCCCTTTAATATTAACAGCAGTTGTTCAATTTTATTTATATATTAAATGTGTATGAGTGCTGAGATACATTTCTGTCAATTCTCACAGCCGCATTTAAATGTCCTGAATGGCATTTATATGTACTGCAAAACTTGCATGCAGGGAGGCCAGGAGTGGCCATTCAGGTGTCATGGCAGCCTGGGGCTTTGTGAAGGCTTCAAGGCTGCCATGAATGTGTGCCTATTAGAGATGAGCGAGCATACTCGATAAGGCAAACTACTCGATCGAGTAGTGCCTTATTCGAGTACCTGTCCGCTCGTCTCTAAAGATTCGGGTGCCGGCGGGGGGTGGGGAGCAGCGGGGAGGAACGGAGGGGAGATCTCTCTCTCTCCCTCTCCCCCCCCCCCCCCCGCTCCCCCATGCTCACCGCCGCAACTCACCTCTCACCCGCGCCGGCACCCGAATCTTTAGAGACGAGCGGGCAGGTACTCGAATAAGGCACTACTCGATCGAGTAGTTTGCCTTATCGAGTATACTCGCTCATCTCTAGTGCCTATTAATCCATGCCTGTGGACTCTGCATAATGCAATAATGAAGTATTGTAATATATTGTATGAGTGATCAAACAATCACAAATTCAAGTCCCCTATATGGACTAACAAAAATAAAGATTTTTAAATTATTACAAAAAAAATTAAACGTTTTTAAAAAAAACTTCTCCAAATTGTTCCATCGAAAGAAAAAAAAAATAGTATTCCTGTATGCATAAAAGTACAGTTTTTATTAAAATATCACATCATTTATCTCGCACGGTGAACGCCATCAGAAAAAAATACACAATGCCAGAATTGTGCTTTTTTTGGTCCCCCCCCATATCCAAGAAAAACTGGAATAAAAGCAATTGCAAAGTTGGTTGTGCCCAAATATGGTACCAATAAAAACTACAGGTTGCAAAATGATGAGCCCTCATATAGCTACACTGATGTAAAAATAAAAAAAACGTTATTATGGGGTTAAGAGATGAAGACTTAAAGCAATTCGCATTTTTTTTCAAAAAGAAGGGTTTTTTGGGTTTTTTTTTAAGTACGGTAGACATTTTTTTCAAGTAACATAAAAAATTATAAAAAATTTCGTATTGCTGTAATTGCACTGACCCACATAGAAAAGATAACATGTTGTTTTTACCTCACCATGATCTCCATAAAAGCAAATCCCTTCAGAATTGGCAAAAGTGCATTTTACCTCACTTGGAAATTTTTAAAAGCTTTTCAATTCATTCTGTCATAAGCTAAATAGTACAATTGTAAAAATACAATTTGTTCCGCCAAAATAAGCGCTGAGGTAGCTAGGTCACCGGAAAAAGAAAAAAGTTAGGATTCTTTAAAAGTAGGAATGAGAAAAGGAAAAAAAAAACTAATAAAAATGGCTAAAAAAGGAAGCGGTTGGGCCGTATTTACACAGGTAAGCACAATATCGGTCCAAGAAACGTGTGCCAATATCATGCCTGTATACATGCTATTGCTATGTGTTTTTGATGCACGTGAAAATTGTGTTGTTTCAATAGTAAACATAAAAAAATCACACTTGCAAGGCATGCGTGTATGATGCGGTTTTTTTTGGATTCATAGAAAGTAACGGGCAATTTCGCATCGCGCAGAAGTTGTACGTGAAACTCGTCCATGTAAGTACACCCTTAGGCTTCATTCACATAAGCGTATATTGGCTGCCCTTTCACGCCCGGCCCATCTGATGCATTGGTTTACAATGCATCTTTTTGTCACTGAAAGTGCCTGAAACTAAAATATAACCTTTATTAATATTAATGATAAAAAACCAATACTGCTAAGGCAGGATGGTTCCGACCTAAACGGACACAAAATGACAGACAACCATACAAAACAACCACAAAATTAATTGCCTATGGGATTAGCGCAATTTGCTTAAGTAATTAGAATGACTCAAATACAGAATTTTGATATATTATTTAAATTGATAATGATAAGAGGGGCTACCAGATAAGGTGGTGACCGTAGCGGGCCGTTATCAGGTAAACAAGGGACCAGAAAGTGGTAGCGCCTACTGAGATAACTCCATGTTGTTATGCATTAATAAGAACATGCCTATTGATGGAAAGACACTGTTCCAAAACAACTAGAGAGCGTCACTCATAAAACCCTAAGTGGTGGATAATGACAATTAGATCATCCACACTAGACAAATATTATACTAGTACACTCGCTTATGGGAGCACTGTACTGAGTCCGTAACCTTATTTGTTACTAGACTTATTCACTTCCCCATAGGGTCATCGATCTGGCAAGACCCAGTTCTTAAATTAGGTCAAAGTCTGTATCATCGGAAACAGGCTAGAAGGCTGGACTTGTAATGACAATTAAGTCAGGAGAAGTCCAAGCTACTTATAATATATGTCACTTCGCAAAATTGCGAATTTGATGAACATATAAATAGTTAGCTGAAATCCAATGTGGACCAGGGCGAACAAGATCGTCCGTAATTGTCTAATCGTCAACGCGTTTCCGCAGCGCAAGACAGATTATTTGGCGCGCTGCTTCATCAGGACGAAAATAAGACTGAATGATGCCCAAAAATTGTGCGATGCCAATCAACTGCACACAATTTTTGTTGCAATGGGTTCGAATAGCAAACAGCAGTTGCACAAAAATTGCGCGTAAGAACTGGTTTTTTAATGCGCCAATGTAAGAAGGCTGGTAGATTAATTGCACATTATGTAAAAGCAAATAGAATGGTTTTTAGTGTAGTGTAATTAATAACACTGCTTTACACTAAACAGACGACTGTGGAGGCTGATTTACACAAACAGATTGATTTGCGATTATAATGCAATCAATCTTGTTGCCTTACACTAGACAGTCGACTGTAAAGGCAACCCGATTGGTTTGCAAATAGTGCAATTGACCATGCTGTTTTGTAATGAACAGACAGCTGACATAGCAATCCTTATGTTAGATAGGTCCATTAATTGAACACTATTGAACAAACATAGGTGCTAGTGATTAAACAGTCTGAACACCTGATACTTGGCGTTTATTGTCCCAGACTGACAAAAGAGCCAGGGAGGTCAATTAGAAATTGTGATGATAAATTTTCTAACCTGGCTAAAGTACAATACGGTCCTAGATGGTGACCGCTATCTAAACTACACTACCAGCCCCTGTGAGGCATTATTTCAAACTGACAGACCAGTAGGTTTACAATGCATCAGTTCAAATGGGCGTATTCCTGTGGCGTAAAATCGCCCGGCCGGCCAAAATAGAGCATACGATGCGCATTTCAGCCAAGCACTTTTACGTCGGCCAGGAAAGATAATTCCTGAACTATCTTTCGTCCGGAATACGGTTGCGGCTCCCATAGATTCCTATAGGAGCTGCCGGAGAAGGGAGGTGGGAGGAAGTTTAGCAGCATGTCTGCCAAACTCACACACCCTTTCCTCCTCCTCTCCACGCCTTGCTGGCTATTTGCAATGGGAGGAGGCGGGACGAGGCGGAAGCTAGTTGCTAAGCTCCCGCCCCATCTCATCGCTGGCAGCCAACAAGAGGCAGAGAGGGGGTGGGAGCTTAGCACACTAGCTCCTGCCCCCTCCCCTTGCCGAGAGCCAGCGAGAGGGCGCAAAGGGGGAGGCAGTTAAGCAGACTGAAACGGTCTCCACCCGCCCGACGGCATTCTGGGCTCGGCGTATATGTGCCGGACCCGGACCGTCTGAATGGGTGCAAAAAAGCAGGCAGATTTGTGCGCCCGTTCACACGATTTTCGGTCACGCTGTGTCCATGACACGGCTGACCGACAATCGCTACGCTTGTGTGAAAGAGCCCTAAGTTATTGTGCTGTTAGGGGACGTGACATGGAGCCGGGTGATGTATTTTTTATATTCACCGACTCCCACAATCCAGCGCTGTCCTCCTCTGAAGATCATGCCGGGACTGCAAATCCAACTCAGATGGTGATGTGATCTCAATTCTGTCCAGCTCAGATCTACTTGGGGTTATGTGCTCAGTTTTTACTCTGTGTTATACTGTGAAATGGATCCATACACTTGTAAAGGGCAGTTCATACACAGCTCTGCAGAAAGAGTCTGATTTGCAGTAGCGGCACGATATTCAGAGGGGAACACCACTGGATTGCGGGAGGGGGTAGGTTTAAAGAGTACATCACCTGACTCCCTATCACGCCCCCTAATAGCACCATAACTTAGTTTATGGTGCTGGGGGACGTGACAGGTTCCCTTTCACTATGAAGTGGGGCGCCGGTTTATTATATGATGTCTGCATACAGTATAATGCTCTTTGTATAATATCTGGATGACAGAATCTTATTATGAAATGTGATTGTTCCCAGCAAGAGAAACCAAGTAATCTTGTAGATGTGATACCTAACAAAAATACATGATGTCATTGCAAGCTTTCGAACCTCTCAGGATTGTTCCTCAGGCAATATATTATAGACATGTTCTACAAAGCCCATCAGACAAGTATTTCTTCATTATAATTCGACCTTAAATCCAGAGAAATAATTGGTCTCTGACATGAGCCTGGGTATTGTGGAGCCTGTGCACTACAATTACATGAACACTCATCAATATTTCAACAGCCTCCTCAATACAAACACACTCTAGGCATGAATTTTCACTTTGTTGTTCTTTGCCGTCCTCCTGGGAAAGCTAGAAATAAACTGTAAAATGCTTATTGAGAAATATTTTAATCTGGTAAACTCTAGTATGTCAGTAGTGTCGGAGGATTAACCTTTCATGCCGTAGATTTGCTAGCTAGTGGTTCCAGCTTTCATCTTATGTGCCGCAGGGACAAGAGACTTGCTGCCAACTAATGCATGAGTGGAGGCTCCTACATTTAGGCCAATCTGGTATTGAAACGATAACTCTGCCAATGCATAAAACGACATTACTGCTTGCCTGACAGTGCTCAGCAGGTACAATCGTACTCATTGACTCTACATGCTGTATAACCACCTCATTGTTTTTTAACCCTTTTTTTCCCCAATTTTGTTTTTTCCTCCCCCATTTTAAGTCATAACACTTTCAGTTATCAATCGACATAGCTGTATGAGGGCTTGTTTTTTGCGGGACATGTTGTATTTTTTGATGGTACTATTTAATGTACCATATAATGTACTGAGAAACGTAAAAAAAAAATTCTAAGTGGAGTAAAATGGAAAAAAAACCGAAATCCGGCAATCTTGTTTCTACAGCGTGCAAACTGTAACAAAACCGACATGATTTTATCCTATGGGTCAGTATGATTAGTACGATACCAAATTTATACATTTATTTTGCTACTTTTATTTTTTCCATAAATATTTAACTTTTTTTTATTATCTTCTACCGCCATCTTTTGAAAGTCATAATTTTTATTTTATTTTTCCATTGACATAGTTGTGTGAGGGCTCATTTTTTTGCAGAACCTCGTATAGTTTCTATTGGTACCATTTTGGAGTATATTTGACTTTTTGATCGCTTTTTCTTTTTTTCTTGACAGTAATAAAAAAAAGCGTAATTCTAGCATCATTTATTTATTTTTTGACAACATTCACCATCCCGGGGGAAATACTGTGCTACTTTGATAGATCAGATTTTTATGGATGCAGCGATACCAAATATGTTTTGGGGTTTTATTATTTAGATTATTTTATTATAAATTTGGCTAGCATGGGGGTGTGGGGGTTAGCTTTTATTACGTTAGTAATTTAATAAAACTAATCTTTACATTATGTTTAGTCCCAAGAGGGGACATGAACTTGCGATGGTTTGATTGGTGCTGCAGTATGATGTAATGCCATGGCATTACATTATATCACGATCTAACAGGCAATCTATCAAGCCAAGCCAAAGGTATAGCTTGATAGGCAACCTGCCATGGCAGTCCTGGGGCCTTTCAGAATACCCTGGTTGCCACGGCAACCTGCAATTTCATCGCAGTGGGCAGTGCAGGACGCCCGAAGAATCGATGATGGCATTTAAATGCCACTGTCAGAATTGACGACGGCCTTTAAAGGGTTAACAGCTCTGATCAGCAGTGCTGCTGATTGGAGCTGTTGTGGGTGGGTGTCAGCTATAAGAAACAGCCGACACCAGCATTGCATGGAGCGGGATCCACCCATGTTCCCCCTCCATACAAACCCCTAACTTCCAGGATGTAATTGTACGTCCTATAGCGTTAATGTGTTAAAGGGCCACTCTGATAATTTTTTTCTTCATTCATTATGTAGCTGTCCCCTCAGTATATATAAGTGAGCTTGTGTAACCTTGGTTAGTAATTTCTTTTTACCTGGCCTCTTTTTCCTCAGATAGTTATGTAATCTCAATTCTGACCAGCTCAGATCCCCTTGGGGTGATGTATTCAGTTTTTAGTCAATTTCTCAATCGATGTGAGGCTCTTAAATGAACCCTACCACAAAAATTGCTTACAGGGGGACACAGGCACTCCTGCCACAATTACTGATGATGATAACACAGCTCCTGTCACATAAGTACTATAGAGGAGATCAGGTGAGGGGGCTAGAGAGGGAAAAATGTGTTTTCGACCTGTAATTTCCAGTCTCAAAAGGCCAATAACGAGTTTGTCTAATTGTTAGAAGGGGCCCTTGACAATAGGCAGATCACAAAGTATCCTCTCTGATGGAACTCCCAATAATCGGCTGCAATCTATGGGGATACATACAATTAAATGTTTAATTTTCCCTACAGCACCCATGCAGGCCAAATTAAGCATTACACAGTGCCCATACAAATCACAACTCTGTATTGCAGGACAGGTCTTCGCATAGTTAGAGGCACTTTTTGTGATTGTGCTTTAACCCACACTAACTTAAGATTCCCTAGGGTATATTAAAATGGGTTATATAAACTAGATAATCCCTTTAAGGCTATGGAGACTTCTGTGGAGCATTTTTTTTCTACTTGTGTATTTTGGGCTAATAACCATTTTTGCAATAGGGTTTCATAAAAATTTTTGCACCGTTTTACTTCGGCAACATCTGCATATTACTATACTGTATATTGACACTACAGTCTAAGTCTGAATAGGAGATCCGTTAGTAAGGTTAGACTTAAAGGGGTTGTCCCGCGAAAGCAAGTGGGTCTATACACTTCTGTATGGCCATATTAATGCACTTTGTAATGTACATCGTGCATTAAATATGAGCCAAACAGAAGTTATTCACTTACCTGTTCCGTTGCTAGCGTCCTCGTCTCCATGGTGCCGTCTAATTTTCAGCGTCTAATCGCCCGATTAGACGCGCTTGCGCAGTCCGGTCTTCTGCTTTTCTCAATGGGGCCGCTCGTGCCGGAGAGCGGCTCCTCGTAGCTCTGCCCCGTCACGTGCCGATTCCAGCCAATCAGGAGGCTGGAATCGGCAATGGACCGCACAGAAGAGCTGCGGTCCACCGAGGGAGAAGATCCCGGCGGCCATCTTCACCAGGTAAGTAAGAAGTCACCGGAGCGCGGGGATTCAGCAAATTCAGGCGATAATCATCCGTATACATGCAGCTGCTAGCAGAGTACTGAGCGAGAAATTGCCCAGTTGTCGGAGTCATTTTTTTTTAGCAGAACTGTCAGGCTGTGAAAACAAGCAGTGGTTCGGCTTTGAATGACTACCTGTTTGCTATGAATGAAAACGGGCGGGTTGAACGATACCCACCCAACTCTACTTCTATTCAGTTGAAGGACTATTGCTCCTGTGTAAAACACAGGAGTGATAGACAGTTGGGCGGTAGTCCATGGGACAGTTGTTCGGCATTTATGCACTTGACAGTCATCCTGTGGCAAAGGACCTTTAAGGCTTGATTTTCAGCCCTTGACCACAATAAAGATAAAATTTAATAAAGTAGTTGATAGAAAGTGCAGGGAGGGAGAGATAAGAGCTGAAAATTAAGCTGTAGGGTCCAGCCTCACTGACGGACCTTTCATTAAACCTGTTATTGAGACACCCTTGACTTAGATTGGATGGCCAAAACCAGGGCCAATAAATTGTTAATCAGAGGGGTGGCAAGGAAGAACAACTGCACATAATATACCCTCCTCCACTTTTTGTCCCAGGACGGAATTTAGTCCCGAAACTAGATGGTCGCCTTAAGTACAAGTTATTCATTATTCAGCATCAAGAAAAGAAAAAGTAAACGTGTATTTCACGTAAAATTACATAGAAACCTACTACATATATATATAAAACTTTTCATGATTAGATGTCTCCTCCTCGTGTTTTCGTTACAGGCTCAATTCTGTTTAGGAGATGCACTTCTTGTAATCCCTTCCAAGGTGCAGTGTTAGAAATGTGATATGTTCCTTGCTTCTCATGATCCATGTAATCCCAAACACTTTCATTGCTGCTGAAGTCTGGAAACTGAGGTGACCAGTTTATTCTTTTGGCAATACAGGCATCATATTTTTACTTAACAAGAGCATAGTGATCTTCACAGTAACGTGCGTGTGTGGGGGGCAGTCATTATTCTGCCACACAATGGATTTTTCCCCCGAATTTTCATTTGTTGGTACTATTGGCATTCCTGATGCCTTTAATTAAAATCAAATCATCAACTCCAGGTATTGTTATATATTCTAAAATTGTTACTGGTTCTCCACCATGGTCGACCGATGCATGCAGATATGGTTTAAAGAGAATCTGTCACATCGGCACATCACCATAAACCAGGTTACGGTGCTGTTAGGGGACATGACAGGGAGCCGGGTGATGTATTCTCTATACTCACCCGCTACCAGGATCCAGCAATGTCACCCTCCAAAGATCGCGCGGTGCTAGAAAATCGTAATCTTTTAAGAGTGCCCTGCGTGCACTTCTTCCACAGACCTGTATAGGAGACTACACATATGGGACTATTGAAAGAGATAGATTTTCTAGTGTTGCACGATCTTTGTCTTCTGTTACTTTCATAATATTCACATTTAGACTCATCTATTCCTATAATGTCGGGATAAAGAAAAATCAGGAACATTGAATTTCAACGTCCAATCCTTTTCTTCCCAAGAGATAAGCCAGAGCTAGAACTGTCTGGCTGTGGCTTACCTCTCCAAACATCTGAATATTTATGTGTATGGGGCAAAAAGCTGTTGGACAAATGATCATTTGTCTTATAGTTGTTGAATGTGTATGGGCAGCTTAAAGAGATTAAGCAATTGTAAACTTATCATTAGGACAGATCATCAATAGTAGATCAACAGAAGTCCATCACTCTGAATCTCCACCAATTAGCTGTTCACCAGGTCAGTGCACTCATACATGGAGCTGATTTCTGTAGGAAGCAGACAGCTCCGTTCTCAATGCTGTGGCCAGGCTTAGTGTTGGAGGCAAAGTTCCCATTCATTTCAATGCTTGCAATACTAAGCCTGCCCACTGCAGTGAGAATGGAGCTGTCTGCTTCCTACAGAAATCAGCTCAGTTCACAAGCTGCTCTTTGGTGGTGATCCCAGCTGGTGGACTCCCGTTATTCTACTATTGATGACCTGGTTTAAGCATAGGGCATACATAGTTTACAACCAGACAACCCCTTTAAGACCTTGTAGATAAATATTGCCACAGAGTGGCCAATTTTTAACTCATGCCTGTACAGACGTCAGATGTACAGTCCAGATAAATAGAGTATACAGTGGTTAGATAATGCATGCAACAAATAAATAGGTCATGCAGCATGCACATAACTAGAGCTTTCAGATACATATGGTCACGTCGGTCAGATAAAAAGTGCACAAAACATCCAAAAAACAGTGTATACAGCAGTCAGATAAACTATGTATACTGCACCCAGATAAATACTCCATACAGCATGCAGATAAATAATGTCAGAGCAATCAGAGTATGAGGCATGCAGATATAGTGCCATGTATTACATAAATAGTGTATAATGCCCCTATATGGTGCATACAGTGCCAAATCAGCCGCACATACAACATCCACATAACCAGACTATACAACAGCCAGCTGAATAGGACATTCGGTGCGCAGATAACCGCTTCCAGCAACCTCTGACATCTCACAGACATTGCTGATGCAGTTATGGTCCCCCTTAATATACGGAGTGTGTTTCTCAGTGGACCCTCACCTGTTAAGGGGTCTGGGTGTAGCACAAGAGTCAGGGCACACAGAATGCAGTAGGAAGGAACGTGTCTACCACCAGTCGAAAGGCCTGTGAAGCTTCATGGTTGTCTTATAAGTTACTTATTGATAACTGCTGAGGTTCCTATTTTCTCTACGTTTAGTTATTCTTTTATACCTATAGTTGTAGAAAAATCTTGGGGAACATTTAACAAGGCTTTACACCAGTCACAGACAGAAAAGACACAACATTTTGTGTAGGGGCTGCTTGCGCAAAAGTTTTCCGACTTTTCAGCCTTGCGTTACCACTTTTGGGGAAAATGGGCGAGGCCTGTTAAAAGTTGGCATGGCTGCCCCGGACTGACACATTTTTGTCAAAGTGCATGGAGTTGCTGGGAATGAAGAGCTATGCACCTTTATATGTATTAAGCAAGGGGGAAACTGTACCAAGCTCAGCGCCGGGAATGCCGAGCATAGTAGATTTCCCCCTTTCTCTTTTTATTTTTTTTTTACCGCTACACAGTGTAACTTTGTGATAAAAACATGTCTCCTTCCTGTTCATCGCATTGAAAAAGAATAACCGGTCCTTAAAGGGGTTGTCTCACCACGCCATTAATGCAGAACGCAGCCCCAGCGCATCACAAAGTGTGGGGTAGCGCAAGGCGCACAGGTCTCTCCTCAGCTCCATTCCTTTCAGTGGGACGGCCGGAATGGAGGGGTGCAAGCACATCCTGCGCTACCCCACACTTTGGGATGCATTTTGGATATAGGCTGTGTTGAGACAACCCCTTTAGGGCGTATTCAAACGGGCGAGCATCACAAGTGAGTTCGTCTGATAGTTATATGGATGGAACTTGTGCTAGTTCATAACACATTTTTATATTCACACGAGCTAGCTTTCCTTTGCCGCTATGCTGTGAGATAGAACGATCGCTGCATTTCCTGTTTTTGGACAATTCCTCGGGAACTTAAAAAAAAAAAAAAAAAAAAATTACATTGCACTCGTATCAATGGCAATTAGGTTTAACTAGTTTAATATGTGCCACTGTCAGGCGCAATTCTCATGAAAATAGCATATGATGCACATGCCAAAAAATCAATGAGCTCTATTCACTGCGAATTGTGCGCACAAATTTTGCGCACATAATGCTACGGAAATGCATGCATTGGTTTATACAGCATGAATTTTTTTGCATGTGGATGCTGAAATCCGCATTTCAAAGAAAAAGCCTTGATAAGTCAATTGTTAGGGCTTATTCAGACGACCGTATATGCAAATACGCATTTCTCAGCAATTTCTTGAGCAAGGTTGATTTGCGCAGGTATTGGCACATGGTACGGTAAATTTCGTGCAAAAGACCCCCGCCCTGATTTAAAAAGCTATTTAGCCTAATAAGGTCCAGATGTGTGCGGTTTATCGCGGAATTGTGCAGCGATTTATTACGGAATTTGCGCACATCAAATATATTCTATGGGGACATTTAGTGCACAATACTCAGAAAGATAAAGCAGGTCCTATTTTTTTCGTGAGCAAATTAACGTCCAGAAGAACGGACTGATTGACATCAACGGGCTCTATTCTCTGCGCACTGCGTGCGTATATGATATGCATTCACATATGGTCGTCTGAAGAAGCCCATAATGTCGTTTCTGCACAACATCCCTGTTCGGAGTTGCACACTGCTTTGTCCCATTGACTGGTGCTAAATCTGCAAGCGAATCTACATGAAACTCTGCGTCAGAACTCCAAGGCTTGGAGTTCTGCTGCGAATTAAAGTATCAGATCCATGTCGGAAAAATTTGCAGTGCATGGCTTTGATTGGTTTATCGAGTGCTGGCTCTGATTGGCTGAGCTGAGGCTCTCGAGAACCAATCACAGCCAGCACTTCCTGGAGGCGGGGTTTTTAAACCTCCAATCCAGGAAGGGCTGCCTGAAGACTACAAAAAAGTGTACCAGAGCTGCAGATTGGACGCACGCCGCAGCTGGCAACACCTGATAGGTGATGTATTTTATTTTTTTATGTAGCCAGGGCTTATATTCGGGGTACGGCTTATACTCCATTGTGAGACACACAAACATGAACCACATTCTTTTGAATGGGGTCATGCACATGAGCGGTGTTTTCCTGCATAACACCGCATTCATTGCTCTGCAGAAAACAAATCCCAGCATGTTCTATCTTTCTGAGTACTCTCGCATTGCAGCGCCGGTCTTTAATTTGGCCTGCGGTAACATCACACCACGTGCTAGGTGCATGCAATGCGATCAGAGGTCTTCCACTGAAAACAATGGGAGAAACTCAGCGAATGTCCGACATGGCTGACAGCCACGTCAGAGGATCGCTTTTTCCCAAAGTGATGCGAGGCTGTTTAGACATGAAAACGCCTCGCATCCTCGGGGAATTCACATGATGGGGAGTACGATATGAGGGCAGGATTCATGGCCCGATATCTCGCTGGCCCGTGTGATGTCTGTCTTGTATAGAGCGAAGACAATAAAGCACATATGATAAATTAAAGGAAAACTTTGGTTAAAGCAGATACATTGTAATATGCCTAATGCAGCACTTGAGAGAGAATCCCTGTATTAAGCATAATATATACTATCCTACCAAAAGTGGGCCAAATGACATTGGATTCTCTCCGTGGCATACTTTCTACTAATGCCTGATGCACTTCATCTGGTATTTCCCTCCATTCATCCTGCAAATGTCTAGCGAGAACCTACTATTAACGGATGGAAATAAATACTACTTTTCATTCTAGCTCAGGTGTCAATTACGTTTGCTAGGATAGTGTAGTGTATGGTAGTTTCATTCAGTGCTTTTTAAAGAAAAAAATAAAAACTAGGTTCCAATTTTTGGGGCAGATTTTCATTCTATTTTTAAATCCAAAGTCAGGACTGGATTCAAAAGAAGTGAAAAATATAAAGGAAGAATTTATACACCACCCTGCTGGATATTATTTTGGGACCGAGGCAAAAATTGCAGCGTTTTTCGCTTAACCCTATGTGGTGAACCAGCCAACTACTGGACTTCACTAATGATATTAATTGCTTTTATAGCCCCGCCCCCATCCAGCCCCCTCCCATTGCAAACACCGGACTCGAGGAGAGAGTCAGAGAGACGGTTAGGGAGAGGGAAGGAGGGAACTGCTTAGATGGAAGCGTATATTGGCCGGCGTGAAAACCAGACTGATATACGCTCGTGTAAATAAGCCCTAAATGTAATACAAATGTTCACATTACGCCAGTTTCACATGGAGCCTCCAGCCTGAGGCAAGCAAATTGCAGTGTTGAAATAACGCGTTTGTGTTCTATCTTTTGTGGTGCATCTTTTTTTAGGCGCGTCAAAAATTCATGCATCTGAAGAAATCCATAGGAAACCATTGGTTCTAATGGACGTGATTTTTCGCGTTAAAATAATGTCTGCGTGAAAGAGCCCTCATACTGTAGGTTCTACAAGAAAAACTTATCAATAACTTGCTCATTTTTCTGCTCCTTCTGTAGAGGTAACCTAAAAACTTCCCTGCAAGACCTGTTAAACCTACTGCAATATTATTTGTCCTGTGTCTTCTGTCAGCGCAGAAGTGGTCAAATACACTCATTGTCAAAAAAATCCCTCCCGTAGAAGGAGTCATCGGAATGGAATGAAACTTTGTGTGATTGCAACGTTGATAACAGTAAGTGATTACAATATCAGAGCAAAAAGAGAATTTATTGTAGAAAACTTGAAAGTAGGCTCTAAGTACCCTGTTGTACTGTCTCTAGATTGGATATAAGATGTGATACCGGCAGACATGGAGGCTCTAGTACCCTGTTGTACCACCTCTAGCTTGGATACAAGATGTGATACGGGCAGGCATGGAGGCTCTAGTACCCTGTTGTACAGCCTCTACCTTGGATACATGATGTGATATGGGCGGCATGGAGGCTCTAGTACCCTGTTGTACCGACCGCCTCTAGCTTGGATACAAGATGTGATACCGGCAGGCATGGAGGCTCTAGTACCCTGTTGTACCGCCTCTAGCTTGGATACAAGATGTGATATGGGCGGCATGGAGGCTCTAGTACCCTGTTGTACCGCCTTCAGCTTGGATACAAGATGTGATACCGGCAGGCATGGAGGCTCTAGTACCCTGTTGTACCGCCTCTAGCTTGGATGCAAGATGTGATCCGGGTGGGCATGGAGGCTCTAGTACCCTGATGTACTGTCTCTAGCTTGGATACATGATGTGATATGGGCGGCATGGAGGCTCTAGTACCCTGTTGTACCGCCTCTAGCTTGGATACAAGATGTGATACAGACAGGCATGGAGGTTCTAGTACCCTGTTGTATCGCCTCTAGCTTGGATACAAGACATGATACGGGTGGGCATGGCGGCTCTAGTACCCTGTTGTACCTCGTCTAGCTTAAATACAAGATGTGATACGTGCGGACATGGAGGCTCAAATACCCTGTTGTACTGCCACTAGTTTGGATACAAGATGTGATACCAGTGGGCATAGAGGCTCTAGTACCCTGTTGTACCACCTCAAGCTTGGATACAAGATGTGATATGGGTGGGTATGGTAGCATATAGGGTTCTTTATGTTATCCTGCGGCATATCGGCCCACATTTGATGTAACTGAGCCTCAAGATCATGCAAACTCATAGGCTTTTCGAACTTGGCATCCCAGATGGTCCCATACATGTTCTATTGGCAATAAATCTGGCAACCGGACAGGCCACGGAAGTGTGACAATGTTGTGGAGACATTCCTGTGATCCCCTTGTGTGTGCGACTGAGCATTATCCTGCTGCCTCTTGGAAGCCGCCATGAGAGGAACACATATGGCTGCAGGATGTCCTGAACATGTTTCTGAGCGGTCATTGTCCCTCGTACCGACTGTCGTATGCGATGGCCCCCCCAGACCATCACACCAGCAGAGGGCATTGTGCTACTCCACAGCAAAGGCAGGATTGAAGCACTAATCCGTAGGTAACATAGTATGTTAGGCTGAAGGGAGATAATGTCCATCTAGTTCAGCCTGTTTCCACCCCCTTGTTGATCCAAAGGAAGGCAAAAAAAAACTCAATGAGGCAGAAGCCAGTTAGCCCTTCTCCAGGCACAAACACGGCTGTGGTCAGTGACCAAACTAAACCTGGATTCATCACTAAAGACAACCCGGTTCCACTTCATAGCAGTCCAGTTTCGTCATTCATGTAACCACTGCAAGTGAAGGCGATGGTGGGTAGGTTGCAAGGGCAGTACACGTAATGGATCAAATGTCCTTTAGCCAAATGGTTCTGACAGAGACCTAGAATGATGGCGCCACCTGTCTCTGGATGGTGAATAATGAAGCAGTTGGAGTTGCTCGTGTTTGTCGAATTGATCTGACAATCCTCTCTACTGGTGGTCTGTCAGGGGCGCTCTGATACCAGTCACCCTGTGTGCATGCTACCACGCATTCACTGGTCCCAACACCTCTTAACAACCCAGTTGGCAAGCAATTCATTGATATGACCACCCAGCTTCTTGCATTCCAACAATTCGCCTCCGCTTAAACTTGTTAACCGGGTGAAATCTCTTCTCTGTGTCGTAGAGTTGTCTAGTGGTCAACAAGCTCTACACAAGCGGAAAGAGGTTACTACACGCAAGGAGCCTCTGAGAGCTTTTTTAATAGGCCAAGAGTGGAACCACTTTTAGGGCATTAGGTGGCAAGACCATTCATCTAATCACACCACAACTCTAATTATTTCCATACCTGCCTGACATGGAACTGCATGCAGAGTTTTGCAGCAAAATGACAACTCCTAGGTGTTTGAGGGTTTTTTTTGGACAAAGAGTGTAGTACTGTAGATCATAATAGGTCTTCTGAGACTTAATAGCATGGGACTAGTAGATCTCAATGTTAGGTCAGTAGGCTGTGCTCTTGGTAGCTTCTTTGCAGAATTGGGAAAGTTTCACCCTCATAGGATTTCCGTATCAGCAAGTCTGTCACCAATCTGTTTATTGATTCATATAGGGACTTGTGAGCTTCCACAGTATAGCGTGTTTCAAAAATGTGGAAGCACTCATACAGAATGAAAACAGTTTGGCAGATGGTGATTCAATTTCTCATACAAGCTGCAGAGAAAGGGGGATACCTGTTAGGCCATGTGATCAAAATAATGTCCATTAATCACATTGCCTGTAATGAAGAAAAATCACTGTGTTAACATAAGAACGAATAAAGTTATATGTAAAGGAAGCACACCATTGTTTTTCGGGTGAAAGTCTTTGCCAGTTTGATATATCACACACCTGCCTTCCATTGGAAATATTTGATTTTAATCCAAGATGGCGGCATTCAAAATGGCTGTTATTTTGGTGACATGACTCAACAGGTTTTCCCCTTCTCCTGGAGCTTGTATGCAAAATTGGATCACCGTCTACCAAACTGTTTTCATTCTATATGGGTGTTTCCATACTTCTGAGACACCCTGTACTATTAATCAATACATTTCTTAACCCCTTAAGGACCAGACACTTTTTACCTATGTGGAGGTTTTACTGCCCTATTTTTTTTTCTTCAACTACCAAAATAATTTTTGCTGTGTTTATATTCTTTTGACATATAAAGCTACTTTTATATATCTTTTTCACTGACTTTTTTTCTGTTTTTTAGTTTTATTAGGAGTAAAAAAAATATACTGTATATTTTTTTAATTTATTGCTGTCTATTTAATTAATGCTAAAAAAAAAGTAGCGGAATGTTTATCATTTTGTTTTAGACGTTTTAACATATAATTTGTATAGTTTTATATACGGCCACGGTTTTGGTTAGCGTCAGTTCATTTTCTTTTTTTATGTATATATTTTTATTTAATTTTGTAATTTTTTTTTAGACTTCCTTTTGTAACTATTCTTTTAACAGCTATGTCCCCCATAACGTCATACAAAACCTCTGGGGACTTTTACATAGTCTTATTTTTAATTTCATACTTTTCCACTGTACGTAGCTGCATCATCGGGCATCCATAGGAGCCCAAATTTTAGGGGAAAACATTCCCCTGTAGTGACATCAGTAACTAACAGAGCTAATCAGGATTTGCTAGGACCCTGTAGCTCTGCTCAAACATCGGGCACCCGGTGGTCACATGATCGTCGGGTCGAAAAGTGGAAGAAACACTTTTGCTTTCTCTCTGCATTACGTAATGCTCATTGAGCGCTATTTAGCCTGTAAAGGAGAAGGCAGAAGCGGGTAAAAACTGCTTCTCCCTTCTCCTCTGGGTCTTCGGCTATGACTAAGAGCCAAGAACCGACCTGCTCCTGCTAGTTTGCAGGAACAAGAGCTTTAATTCTGCGCTGTTTTAATGCTATTGGCCAAGGTTAAAGCCCAAGACCAAGTGCCGTAAATTTACCGTGCTTGGTCTTTAAAGGTTTAATGGCCCTATATAGGCTACCTAGAGGGAGATGGTCATGTATTAAGGGAACAAAACCATGGAACAGCTGTAATAAATGACTAGCGTTAACTTATGGCTGCTATCACTGTTACGGGCATCACTAGGCTATCTGTAAAGGAGTCATGCAGAACATATGCAGGATCCTCTGCATGCTACATGCACCTATTTCTGGTTGACTAGCCAGTCCCCTACCTCAAGCTCCACAATAAGTCAATCCCATTCTATAAAGGTTTGACCACTTCTGTGTTAGGGCGCACTCACATGGGCACATTGTTACTGTGTATTACGCACGTATTTTTCACGCACGTAATACGCAGTACACAGAAAATATGCATGTAAAATGTATATTTGCTGTGTATGTTACATCCACGTGGCCTATATTGTTGTGCATTACGCACTAACATAGAACATACTACATTTTAGTAGTATGATACTACTACTACAGATGTGAGTGGCCCAATAAAAATCAGTAGGCTTTAAGCTCTACGTATTACATGTGTGAAAATACGCGGGTCACATACGTTCATGTGAGTGAGCCCTTAGAGCAGTATTTCCCAACTCCAGTCTTCAGGGCACCCAACAGATTATGTTTTCAGGATATCCTACAGTCAGAAACCTGTGACAATGTCTAAGGCACCAACAATAATTACATCACCTGTGCAATACTGCGGACATCCTGAAAACATGACCTGTTGGGGTGCCTTGAGGTCCATATAGTCACTGACAGCCTGGTCTAAAGGCCCCATAAGCATTAGGGAAAATTTGGCTGGCCCTGTCCATTTCGGCAGGTCTATCTTATGTGTATGGGGGCTTCCTGACTTTTTCCCAGAAGATAATGTTGGAGGAGAAAGGATTGCGCATATTGAATTTCAATGGCTGATCCATTTGTTCTCCTTAGAGATAAGCCACTGCCAGAGCTGTCTGGCGGAAGCTTACCTTTCTCTGCCCATTGAAAACACATGAATTTTCGACCTAACCGACTAATCATGTGTATTGGGGAATTAGGAGAAATAGCTGATGGCCAAACGATCATTCGGCTGACAGCTACTGACGGTGTATGGACACCTTAACACACCACGGAGGACTAATCTAGTCAAATATGGTATAAACACTATTATATTATGCATATTCTCCAGCTCATTAAAGCCAAATGATGGTTTTTTACTTGCTTTCTTGATAGCATTGTTGATATCACTGAGAACAGATGGGTTGGTTGGCTGTATTTCTTGATATATCAGTTGCATTCTAAACATAAAACAAGACCAGTCAACAAAAGAATACTCTTACAAATAGCTATCAAGTAGACAGTAAGGCGCTTTCACATGTACTGGAATATTCTGCAACGCAGAAAATGGATAAAGTCCACCAAAAGTCTGCATGAAACTGCATGTTAGACATGTTGATTTTGGAGCAGATCTCCACGGTAGAAAATTCTCCTATGCGTTACAGGAATATTCCTGTAGGCGTGAAAGCAAACTACAGGCTCGTTCACATTGGTGCTTTTGGGTTCCGGTTTCTTGATCCATTATGGAACAGGAAAATGGCACCCAGTACCCAAACGGAACTGGACAGACCTTATTAACTATAATGGAGTCCATTTGGTTTCCGGATGGGCTTCCAGCATTTTACATGACCAAATAGCAATCATGCTGCGCTATTTCGTCCTGCATTTTAGCGGAATTCAGAGACGGAGGTTCCAAATGGAACCTGTGATGCTGATGTGAACAAGTCCTAACAGTTTATGTCCATGCTTTACCACCAACAGCACAATAATGTAAAACAACTTCCATTTTTTAGTTCAGTTTTGTTCCAGTACTATAACTGCAGATAACCAAACTGCAGCCTTAATATTTAACCCTTTGCAATCCAATTTTGGATTCAGGGTTTCCTAGAGGGCTTTCTCTTTCTGCCACCATACAATGACGCCATCTGCTTGCTAGAGCAAGTACTGCAGTATGGGACATATGGGAGAGGCCCCCAGACAACAGAGTGGCCAGTAATCTACAGTAAGAATACCCTGCCGGACGTCTTCCAACATCGGAGCTGTACAGCCTTCAATCATAATGTCTTCAGACGTCAGACAGTGGTTTGGAAAGGGTTAAATGTTGTATAGTAGTGTCAGCCATATAGTGCACCAATATGGCAGTATTAGGAATCAATAATATCACTCTAGTACTGTATAGGATCAGCCCATGAACAGGTTGCCATCATGGCAGACTATTCTAGATTTTTTTCCCAAAATGTGCTCCTACTTTCCTGCTTGGAATGTGATGGTGTGGTATAGACCAGTGTTTCTCAATGTATCTAAACCATGCAACCCTGAATCAAATTAAGTATGTTGCGGTGCACCAGCTGCAACAGAAAGTGGAGCTGAGATGCGGTCCACGGTGACTGCGCCTCGGCCAAGTGTTTGTTTCTTGTCACTGCAGAAATTCCCTTAGGAGTCGTCTGTCAGGAATCCCTCAGTGTTTAATGTTCCCTTGCTTCTCTTCTCTGCTTCAAGATCTCTTATGCATGGACTGTTTTGCTGACAGGGAGGTGTTTTCCCTAGCCAGCCAATTGGTCACAATGGAGGTGTATTTATTCCGGGTCCGCCTCTACATGGGTGCTGTTTATTTTTCCTTTATCAGGTGTCTGCTGTTAAATACCAGTGGTAATATTCTTAAGGCCCTTTTACGCGAAATGATTATCGTTCAAAAAAATAGTTCAAACGAGTGAAAATGAACGATAATTGTTCAGTGTAAATGCAGCCATGACGAACGATAAATCATTCACTTTTCATTCATTATTCATTTTATGCAGGCATAAAAAAATTATCGTTGGCTCGTTCACTTATCGTTTGGTTTAAATAAGGAATGAATGAAGGATTTCTCGTTTGAACATGTGAACGATGTATCGGCCTGTATAGACAGAGGCCCAAGCGAACTTTGACGTCGTTCACTCATTCAAACAAGAAATCGGTAGGTCTAAACAGACCCTTACTGTGGGGCTTATTTACCTGTGCTTAGCTCCATTAGCATTTTTTATCTGCTATGTTTCCTTCCCTATCTTCCATCTACGGACAGGCTTGGTCCCCCAGATTCGAGACGTGGTGCCGTCCCTGTCAGGACAATTACCCTGCTTTTAGGCAGGGTCCACCAACCCATATTAAGTTAGGGAGAATGTTTCCTGCATATTCTGCTTCTTTTGCTTCGATGATGTAACGCATTTATATCTTATGTCCATTGCAAACATTATTACGTCTTAAGCCCGGCTCACGTGACCGCATAGAAATTGCTTATTCCTTGGGCTCTGTCCCACTGCGTAACATGCAGTAGCTCTTAGGCAATCAATTGCGTAGCTCTTAGGTAATCAATTGCATTGTCTTACGCAGTTCTGCTCACATTAGGGTGTTGGAATTGCATAATCTGCAAGCGGAAAATAGAACGCAGTGAGGTCTATTTTGCAGCATCTATACACGAAATAGAGCCTATTGTTCTCTATTGTTGCATATATACCCAATAATTACATTGCATATGGGCTGCGAGTATACACGTCATCGTTAAGCGACGGCATGGGAAATATAAACAAAACAGTATTGCGCATAACAATTTCGCCGCCATACGTGGCAGTACGCATGGTCTCGACCCGGTTCACAACTGTAAAACGCTGTGGAAGCCTCGCAGCGTTTTCTGCTTACTGGAGCCGTGTGATTTTGGTGATGTCTGTGGAGGGTGTTGTAGTTGTGCCCTACATAAATGTAAGAAAGTGTCAAATATGATTGATGCCACACTGATCTGCACCTATGAGGCCATAAGAGAATATGAGTACTCTACAGAAATGGCTTCTATGATCTGGTCTACACATACTGAACATTGAGAACCTTGAGAATGAAGCGCATAGACAACAGTACTAATAATAGTATGGTTGCAATATTAATGATACAAGATCATTAGAAGACGTCAGTCTTGATCTCATAGTCATGTCTTCAGAACTATGTTCAAGAACACCAACATTCACCCGCTTCTGGGTTCTTTCTAACACCATAAGCAGAGATAAGCTAGAAGATACAAGATGTCCTTGCAAAGACCTCTGAGCAACCTCATCCACAGATACATCTAACATAATGAATTAGCAGCTTGGTTAGGAATTCTGGAAACCACATATCCTACCCAGAGATTGCTGAGAGTTTTTGGTGTGCCTGGAGAGCCATCTCACAGCCTTTGGTTCGAGTTTTCTGCATTTCAGCCCGTAGGGAAGGACAGCTTACTGACATGTCCCCAATGGATATGACTAATTCACGATACAAAGCCACCTGGGTGTTGAAATCCTGGACAAGCTAGAAAAAAAATGTGTTTATCACCATTAGAAACATCATTTTCTTTATTAGTTCTTGATTATCACCTTCATCCTTTATATATTGTAGGTCATTAAACTGCATAGGAATATACTTAATAAACAAAATCAGTTTGAGCACATTATCTTTATACATAAGGAATGCATTAAAATGACTATTAAACATATCTGCAAGGCTCGTATTAAAGCAGTTAGTACTAAAATATGAAACGACGGCAGTGCTAGGTGCATATGAGGACAACAACCCTCTCCCCACCTAATCCGAAGACGAGACAATGAGGTGAATGCAGCCAGGTGTCTTCTGTATAGGAAATGAGTTCATATATGTAATATGTAGCTGGTCCCTGAGGCCGAACGTATTGCAACATGATCCATTTTGCAGACGTGTTAGAGATGACATGACAACCGTCCGTCATCAGTATTTGGCTCCGTATATTTTATTTTCTACTGATCCATTTTTGCCCACTAGAAAACAATACAAATACGCAGGGAAATATGCAAAAATAGGTCATGCCGCGTTTTTACAAAAACGACCGTGAAAAAATACAGCCATGTGAACAGATACACAAATTTACATTAAATCTGTATTACGGTCAGCAGAACATGGACCAAATATGGTGCTATTATACACTCATCTGAAAGCAGCCTAAGGCCACCTTCACACGTGGCAAAATCACTGTGGGCATTCTACAAAAGAATACCCGCAGCAATTCCACTGCAAATCCACGGTAGCCAAAGCCACACCTAGATGGTGTGGATTTGGCCGCGTTACAAATTGCGGATCAGCTGCAGAATTTAACCCTTGTATTTCAAAGTTCTCTACACACAGGCAGAAAATGCTGTGGAATTGCCGCTGGTGGAACTACTGCAGAAATTCTGCCACATTTAGGCCAGCTTCGCATGAGTGCCGCGTATTTGAGGAATGAACGTTGCTGTTTTTGCATCGGCGGATATTTTGCTGGTTTTTCCACAGGCAAGGCATGTGCATTTGCGTGCGCCAAAAAAAAAAAAGCACCGATTCTCCCAGCCATTGAAATGGCTAATGAGTTCAAGATGCGTTCTTTTGCCTGCATAACTACGCAGTGTTTCATGCATCGCTCTGCGTATTGCGCACGTATTTACGAGCCCCTTTGACTTCTATGGGGACTTTTGAGGCACAAATTTGGAGGAAAATAGGCACCAGAAAAGTACAGACACGTGAATGAACCCACTAAAATCAATGGTTTTTATTCTGCGCGCACATTTTGCGTGCACACATATGTGGGTGAAGTCAGCCTAACTGGGGGCGATCCAGACGGGGCGGATTTGCTACAGAATTTCCCAGCGGATCCTTTGCATGAAATTCTGTGGCATTTACAGTAGCAGCAAAGTGGATGAGATTTTGAAAATCTCACCCACAAGCCTCTTTCACATGAGCATATATCGGCTGCGTTTTCACGTCCGGACGATATACGCTACCCATCTGATGCATTGGTATTCCGTCGCGCTGTGGGGGTGACATGGCCTGCCGAAGATCATCGCACCCGTGTGAATGAAGCCACAAGCTGTGGAAATAATCCGCACAAAGCCTGTGCAGAAATTGATATGCGGTGCAGAAATAAATTCCGCAGCATGTCAATATTATCGCTGTTTCTGCGGCAGAATTCACCTCTTCTAGATGAGGGAGTGAAATCCGCTCAGAAATACGTGATAAAGCCTGCTTCAAAATTTGCACAAATGGTG